>NC_051163.1:94709048-94850362 GCF_013339745.2 Dermacentor silvarum
GCAAAACTTTAACCCAGAGAATGGCGTGATTTCGATCCAATTGTCCCCACGAAGTGTGGTGGAACGGCGATGCGGACGGAGTGCTGCACATGGCTGGTAAGTTCCACTCATCGTTAATAAGTGCACACTTAAAGCTTTATAAGACTAACATTTCGAAACAATTTAATCTCACCGGCATGTGCTTTGTCCCGCTCATTGTGCAGTAAGCATAGGCCGGCGCAATCTCGTAGCGTCACTTTGGGGTTTAGGCCTGGCTCTCGAGACGTATCTCCTTTGATTAGAGTTTCGGGCAGTCTGCGAAATGTGGGAAGGGTCGGCGTTATGAAATGGGGAGAGGGTGCAGCACGCACTGCCGCGGAACGCTCAAGGAAGACGCTGCTTTGCGGGAGGAGCCATCGGCGCAAATGTGTGATTTTGGCAGTTATCAGCAGAATTTTGGTTTTGGACACAATTTGGGCGTAATGTTCAGATGCTCCATATTTAGGTCATGATGGAATTCACATATGCCACATGAGAACCTGTCTACTGCATGAACGGGTATCTGTCGTGTAGTGGACGTGAGAGCCACGCTTGCAAATGCTTTGCATTCATGAAAGGATGAAACGAGAGTAATGCCAGGGGGAGACCAGAGTAACTGATATTCTGGCCTGATTTGTTATTATGACACTTGAATGTTTATCACCTAACATTGCTGCCTGTCGGCAGTGTCAGCTTTGTAATGCTTTGTTAAATGCAATGCAGAAACTGAAGAAATGGTGCTGCACACGTCGAAAAGGCTCAGGAAGCCTGTATTGTCCTTAGAAAAGGGCAAGAAGAGCACCAAAGGAAAGGTATAGCAACTGAAAGTTGACAAGATTTTACATTTATATGTTATTACTGATTTGTGTCATGTGGCTGTGCTTTATATAAAAAAATGGCGCTACATGCTAGCATTTTTTACCCAAGCCCAAACCGCATGAGATCGATTGTGTGCGCGACGGCGACGAGCGACGGCTTTGAGCGACGTAACAAGCCGTCGCGCAAACTGATCGCTCGTTCTTGTCGCCTGATCGCTCAGTTCTGGAAATCTACAATTCGTCGCCCGGAGCAACTAGCCAATAGCGCGAAGCCAGAACAGGATGTACATCAGTCAAGTACATATGATTGTCACACGGACCAAGCGAATGACTCAATTTTCATACGCACAAAGATAAGAACCTAGTGCGAGAAATATTTATGGTGCTCTTTACAGTAAAACGCATCAAGTTAAACTAATAGAGCATGCGTCACATCAGTTACGGCACGTATTTGCTGCCCTCATATCAGCAACACCGGGGAGACAGCGCTCAAAGTCATCGCTCAAAGTCATCGCTCGCGTGTGGTACGACTTGTAGGCGACTGAGCGAACGCGACAGCCATCTCCGTCACGTCACTTGTCGCTGTCGCGCGCAAGATCGCATGCATGCGGTTTATACTTAAGGCTTGTTTAAGCCTTACAAGAGTATTGCATCTCTTTGCAAAGGAAGTGAGCTCTGCAGTGGACAAAATGTAGTGCATATTTGTGCACGAAGACATTTGTGTGTGGCTTTCTATGACTTCAAATTGCACTTCCATGTCTGTGTTCATATTATTGTGTAATTTTTACAGGAATTATAACTGCCATGGCCTCTATGGCACCTTTGTCACAGGAGCATGGTAAGAGTATATTTTTTGTACAGCACTGTTCAGTTTCAAGCAACAATTTTTTCTAGTTGCGCAGTACTTCACACTCACTGATATTCGTCCACGCTCAGCAGTGCTTACTCACTGCCACTACCTTACAAATGGACCTTTTTCCAGTAAGCGACCCCTCTAGCGGCCGCCACTTCAACTAAATTTGACGGGCAAGACACACACGCTCCCTGCCGCTTCTCGCCTCTACGCAAAGCATGGTAGCGTTTGACCAAGCAGTCTCTTGCGACGGCTGTCCCTGCTTTTTTTTCCTTCTGTCGCTTGTGTTGCTGAAGTAGCTTCTCATTGTCCTGCTCTAGCGCGCGTGTATTTGCTCACATGTAGCAATAACACATTTTACATTTACCGACGCAATGGCAGCATGCTGATGCGATGTGCAGGCCATTTGTAACCAAGATTTGAGAGATGCGCCGGCTTTTGTTCTTCAGCAGCTTGGTCAGTACTTTGACTCAACTGGCGAAGGCATGTGTGAGCGTCAAACGTGCCGCGGAAGGACTTTCTTCAGGATAAACTCGACCGTCGTTTTGAGTGGCTCGACTTGAAGGAGGCGGTCAACAGACGCATGCATGTGCGTACGTGCTTGCCCTCAAGAGCGGGCATGCAAGCAGCTCACCATGATGAACAAACAACATGCAAAACTTCTGCACACGTACTATGAGTGTACTGCAGGGCAAGTGTTGTTCTGTATCGAGATATGTATCGTATATGGCATGGTACTGGGGACTAAGTGGACGCAACACAGTACGGGGGGTAAGCAGAATGTAAGTGGATGCAACACATTGTTTTGTAAGGTGCGTAAAGCTTCATTTGCCTGCAAAAAGTAAGACTAAAGTTTTGTATAATGCGGCATCGCGGGTGTGTCGCTTTGACCGCGCACGATGCATTCTGATCGGCTGTGTGGCGAGATTCTTCTTTTCGTTTGGCCCCACGTAACCGTACAGCTATTTCCACCTGCATGTGGTAGCACGTTCTTAAGCCAATGGTAAAATCCGTGCGGTATACATACCCGTAGATTAAAACATCGCCGTGACTTCCGAGTCGGTCGTAGGGCGAGAAGTGCAATAATCACAGAGCTAGCGTCATGCTGTTACCAGAACGCAGGCTTACCTCACTCAGCAAGAATTGCGTGATAACTCACTGATAACATGGTGTATTTTTTTTTATTTGACCGTGCTCTCCACTCCAGTACAATGTTCACCATTCCACGCCGGTTTGTGCAATCGACGGTACAGAAAGTGCCTGCATGAGATTTGTCGCAAACGCTGCGCCTATCGCTCGAGCGTTAGTTCAGAGTCTTTTTCATCGACAAAAGTGCTTGCAGTCTTTCCCATGAACAGCTAAGTGTTTCCTTTAACCAATATTCTTGCCCAAAATTATTGATCAGCAACTCAAGATCAGGAAATTGCCGCGGATCATGCAAGGGTTCACGCACTCACTTCGCACACCTGCCCTGCGATAATGGCGGAGCGGCATGGAATGCAGCTGGTGCATGCGCATGCGCATAGCTGAATTGGAAAAAGGTCCATTCATTAGAGCCTATAGGCGTCATCATCATCATAGATTTGCAACCGTTTTCACTTTTTCACATTTGCTCTTATGATGTCACTGACGCCTACTCATGCTAACATTGATTCAAGCCCGGTCATGTCAGAAATTTCACGAGAGCGAAGTGGGTTGTATATTTCACTTTTTTCTTCACCAAATAGATATGGTGGGCACGCCATTCAAAAGCATGCAACTGAATTTTGTTTTTAGCAGAACCTAACAGTTTACCAGAAAAAGCTACCAAAGACCAACTGGTAAAGGCTACATTTTCATGCGGAGTGCTTTTTCTCAAATTCGAAAGTATCTGTGAAGCAACATAAACGGAACATGGACACATAACTATTATTATATAGTATATAGAAACATAAAGGATATAGGTTGTATGGTTTCCCTTTTTAAGAGAAAAATGCCTTCTAAAAATTTGAGAAATGGTACATTTTACAATATTGTAAAACCGATTTCACCTGTCATTTTTCAGTGCCTGAAGATGGCTTATGTAGCCATAGGAAAAGCATGATGCCGAAAGACTTTGGTAGGAAAATGTTTTGTTTCACCTTAATTGTAGTTAGGGGTGTGCTAAAATTCGCAACTTTCAAATAATGAATCGAATCAAATAGTCACTATTTGTAAATGTGAATATTTTATTAATGCTTTTCAAGTATATCAAAACGTCAGCTATGCCCAAATTGGAGCAAAAGTATGGTCAATTCTCACCCCCGCGGGCATAGTATAGGCAAAGCATAAGAACTTGCATAGTAGAGCAGGCTACGCCGCTTAGGTAGCCATACTTTACAGGCTATACAGCGATGATTTGCACTCTGCAGAGTCCTGTGCATGTGAAGATAATGCTCCATTTCTGCATTTATAAACGCTTCATAATGTACTATATAATGACAGAAACATGCTAATAGAATGTGAACACCGTTTTACATTAATTGTGATAACAAGTGTTCAATTCACAAACTATTCTAAAACTATTCGGTTCGATTTGCTCTGGCGCTATTCGATTCTTTGGGTAACAGCGCAAAACAGACGACCACAAGAAGGGAGACACGTACACACAAGCGCTGTCACACAAGCGCTGACACACAGCGCTTGTACGTACGTGTCTTCCTTCTTGTGGTCGTCTGTTTTGCGCTGTTACCCGAAGTTTCAAGATGTACCAATTCGCCCAAAAAGAAGTATTGATGCTATTCGATTCGTATTCGACTTGGTGTCAAAAGTCACTGTTTGCACACCCCCAATGTGTGGTCCGTGTAATGTGTCGCATTACACTGCATGCGATGCTTCACACAGAACTGGCAGTACAATGCCGCGGTGCTTTCCTGTGTGGGGAGAGCGCTAAGTCGTGGCAGGGTGTCATGCTTACAGTCGGGCTATTAATGTTACGGGTACTTAGCCAGTTGAAGCTGTTGAATCTCCAAGCAGAATGTGAGCCCAGCAAGAATGTTAGAGGGTGGTGAGGGTTCAAAGTGGTGAAGTGTCCCTCTGACTAAATATGCCCTTTCAGATCTGAGCCAGTTTGGCTTAGTACATTTGTGTCTGGACAAGCTGATATTGCAACTTTGACCACTCAAAGCATGCGCGATTCCATAGAAAGAAGTCTGACATCTATATAAACACTGCCTTACATGTAGTGGTTTAGAAGTTGCATCATATTTTCTGCTCAGCAGGATCAAGACCTCTGTTTGAAATATTTAATGCTGTTTTGAGAAGAAACAGTACTTGTGTCACATGCTGAACCCAGATATCTTAAGTGTGCAGTACATCCAAATACAATGTGCACCCAGTAACAATACATATATAGAGAATGCATCATCCTATCTGTAGCTAACATAATGGATTGCCTTGCTGAGGGCCCACGTGCCATATTCAGTCCATAACCGAAAGAGCTCAGACACTGTATCGCCAGTTCTGTGCATGATGTTGTGTGCAGTGCAGTGAAGACAGTGCAGAGCAGTCATAACTTTTTTTGCTTAAGACAAATTATTCCAGAAAAGGAATCGATTTTATAACTTAAATTTTTAGCAAATGCACCTATTTTTGAAACTGCAGAACAAATTGAAAGAAACACTAATTAAATGGTTCAATTAATAATACTATGCGAAAAACTTATTTTTGACAATTTTTATCTTGGACCGTATTTTGCCTTTTAGTAGAAAGTTTATAGGCACGGAGTAAACTTTTCTTGGGGAGATCTTTTTGAAATGCAGATCACACTCTTGACTGTTCATAAAATTTATAGTCAAGCACCATTTCTGGTATGCCGGGCATTGCACAACTCGGAAACATTTTGATCACGCATCGTTAGGCTTTGCTGTCAGTGCATGACACAGTTGCAGCATGTGCCTGGTGTCCTGCACGTTGCCTTTGGAAAAACCTCACACTATGATATTATAGATTATTTTATAAATAGGGTTGCACAAAGCAAAGCCACAGTGTTCCTTGATTTGTGTTACATGTAGTGGTTCTGTTTGGCTGCTTGTATGGCAGTTCAAACATTGTACTTAGATTGTTTTTTCACAGTCATTGCCTTTGCTGATTGCTACTCATACAGTCAAACCTCGTTAATACGTAGTCGGCCGTGAATGGTGTTTAGGTATGCACTAAATGATGTACGGATTAGCAGCCAATGTCACTTCAGCAGCTACTTACTGGCCGGAAAAGAACTACGTCGCGATGCTCTCAAACATACACTCTCGGACAGGCTTTGTTTTTGGGTAGGCAGCAAGAAATTGGTTATCTTCACTTGCCACCCGTCGTGGTTGCTCAGTTAGCTAAGGCGTTGCGCTGCTGAGCACGAGGTTGCGGTATCGAATCCCGGCCTCGGCAGCCGCATTTCGATGGCGGCGAAATGCAAAAATGCCCGTGTGCTTGCGTTGTAGCGCACGTTAAAGTACGCCAGGGGGTCCAAATTAATCCGGAGCCCTCCACTACGGTGTACCTCATAATCGGAACTGGTTTTGGCACGTAAAACCCCAGAAATATCTTCACTTGCCGCGATGACGGCATCTTTCAAACAGAATACTACGACAACACCACGACCGCAAGCACACTGGTGGAATGAAGAAAAAAAATGTCAGTTTCACCCGATAGGCGAAGCATCGATCGCGATTTCAAATTAGTAGACAACTATATGAACTAAGGATAGTAGTTTTATCAGTCATATAAAGTTTTAAACAATCGCTTACCAACTAAGTAAGTTAACAAGCACGGTTTAAAGCGTGCACAGTTAAACATGAACACATCTCTCTCGATGACCGTGGAAACTCGGATGTCCCAACGCTGGAGTGAGGAGGTGCAGCAAGAGCAGCCAGTGAATTGACCTTCGTGCCGTCATTGCGAACTAAAGGTTGAAAGCACAGCGCACATGAAGCTACCAGCACTAGTTGCACTTTATTCACATTGCAGATTGCTTTGAAGACGAAGCCCGTGCGGACGTGCACTTTCTCTATGTCGCAGATTGCTTCAAGATAGGCAAACGTGCCGCCGCCGCTAAACACCCCCCACTTTCTCGCCTCCTCCGCTGTGCCTCACGCACGTCAGAAGCATGCTTCTGCCCCGTCTTTCTCCTTCGCGCGCGTGAGATTGGATTGAGCAGCAAACGTCGGCTGACACTTGCAAGCTTTCACTCACACATACAGCGTATGGCACGCGGCGACGATGTTAGCGTGTTTGGACTTTATACGAAACCTTAAAGAGAGGACCACGGCAGAAATGGAGCGTCCATAAGAATGTATCGCAACACAATGTGCTTCTGCGCGATTACTACTTGAATTGGATTGGATTCGGCGGCGACAGTGAGTTCACACCTCCTACTGGCAGCTTTTTTGCGTTACCAGAAGCCAATCTCGAAGGCCATGCTCCTGTGCGCTGCATTTGGCAACAGCTGTATGAGCAGGAAATGCGTCATGATGGCCATGTTTTAAGGTCCCTATCGCTGGCAGCTGTTGTCCGGGTGTCGCAACTCGAGAATCGAACATCTCCGCACATGAAATTTTGCCGAATTTGTGCCTGTGCGTGTAGAACTAGAAAGAAAATAGTATGCAATAACCATTTGATGGCAAATGTGTGACTACAGCTGAAGCGGTCAGGCATGGGGTTTAATGGGGGCTGGGTGGGGGAATCTTCGCGACTACATTTAAACTGCAATTACACATTACGCGGGTACGTATTAACGAGGCTTGACTGTACCCGAGTCCCTTCAGTGTAGGCAGAAATAATTACCTATGTATTACTGCAGCGTCATTGTACAGGTCATGTTTGCAAGGTACCAGTGTGTGGTATGTCCCACATAATGTTCCTGACAGACATTTTTGGTTTATATACCCCGGCAATGTGTAATGGTTACATTATGCTCTTTCGATAGCATGGGATTCCTATATTGCTTTTGAAGTCTTAAATCCTTACCTTTTATGAGACCTGGCAATTCAAGGGAAAAGTTGTACATTTTCTTTTGCAGCTGACATGGACATATTCACTGGAGAGGCCATCGATGTTGTCATCGGATCCTCAAGAGATGACGGAAAGGTAACTTTAAAAGTCATAGAACTGTTTTTTAAGGATTGATGTTACATTTACGCGCTGATAGGGCTCATACATTTCAGAGTGGGGAAAGAAACTGAGTTGTGTCCCATTTGTTTTTCCTTTGTGGATGTAAGTAGCTATGTATGATCCACGAACTAGATTGATGGCCGAGTACCATATTTATTGAAATCTAGGCTGGTCTCACTCCTAAGCCAGCACCTGAAGGTCTGAAGCCGGTGAAAAAAGTGTTTTTCTTGAATGTAAGCCGGACAAGTTAGGGCAACAGACACAAAACGCGAACAGCATTTATTAGTCACGACCCGTCCCAGCCCATGCAGTGTTGTCGTTGCTGCTAGCCTTGTTGCTTACCTTCTTATCATTGTCAGCATAAAAGAGCAGATATTTTTGGTGCCATTTAGTGCACTTTAGATGCTGCACTCCTTGAAAGCATGCACTCAAGCTTCCTTGTGTGTCTCATGCTGCAGTGACCCAGCTCGCCACTTGCGTTAATTATGTGCATTTAGTACAACCTGTTGCTTTTAGCTTATACGCTTTATGACTCGGCCAGATCGCGAAGTATTTCCGCAGGCAATACATTCTCAAAATGCTTGTTGATAGAGACGTCAAGTGGCTGAGGCTGGTCCGTCCTGCCACCTGGTATAATAGCGATGTCCATTCCAGCTTGGGAGAGCACAGCCTTCATGCTGTCAGTAAGGTGCCCACAGTACATATCAAGGACAAGGAGACAGTTCTTGGATGACGTTGCCATGTGATCCTAATCCACTAGTGAAACGTGGCACTCGTCATCCGCCTGTTCGCATTTGCCTGTGTGGCAGCACTTCTGGGAAAGGCTTCTTAAGCCGGTAGTGGCTTCCTCTTATAAATTATGTATGCAGGCAGCTTATGTCAATCAGCTGTGCCATGCAGCATCATGATCGCATGTTGCTTTCCGCAAGTGGCCGAGCACATGGCGCCCCTTTGGTGCTGTTGTCATTGGCTTGCTACACCCCAGGCAAACCAAAATAAATTAAAAGGGGTCCGTTTACAGCACTCTAAAAAAAGGGGTCAGTTTACAGCACTCTACTGCAGCCACTTTTGGTTGGCTGGAGTGGCCAAGTAGAAAATCTGACCTTGGTAATATGCTTGCTCTGGTATTTTTGTCCCACATAAATGTATTAGTTGGGTTTATTGTTGCTTAACACTATTGCCACAATTTCCTGTGTAGAACAGTGTTCCATGAAAGCACAACTATGCTTGCTCTCAATGCATACAAATGTACGAGAAGTGTTTGCAGATTATCTGCATTTGCTGGTGGTAGTAAAATTAAGAGTGTGCAGAAATGACAGCAGTGGGATAGTGGGCATAAAGAAACAGCTGTGTGCGAGACTAGCTTGATGGCTCCTTTACCTAAGCCGCCATAAAGCGATCTCGATGCCTGTGGAGATGGCCATTTTCACTGCGTCTTCCAAGCTCATAAAAATTGTCGCCACACAGAAGAAATAACTATAGAAAATGAAATTGTACTTCTATTATAAGTTAGATGCTGCACTGCGCTCGTAGTGACGCAGGTCTCCAAAACGGCGCTAGAAAACATAATTGGTGGACTAATCTTTTTTTATGGTAATGGTAACTTGTGTGATGAAATCTAGGGTTTGACGAAAACTCGTCTGGCGAGGAAAGAACATGGCTGAATAAACGTACGCTCGCCAACTGAAGTACGCAAAAACAACAGATTAACGTTTTGGCACCCACTAGGGGTGCCTTGTTCAAAATGAACGATTGCATGGTGATCTTTATTATATATGCGTCGGAAGACGTAAGGCCCTTGCGTACAACTCGGGGAGGGGGCCCCGTGTCCGGTTTATTGTGTTAGTCGTAGATTGTCGTATGCAAAATTATTCAAGAAGCAATCGGGATGATAATTTCTTCTCTCTTTCGATGATGAAAGCCGAATGCCAGTTAATACTGCGACCAGTCTTCTCATGATGCTCTACTAGGGCGCTGGAAACCGTGTGTCCTTTGGCTACATCATTGCGGTGCTGCTGTAGCCTTCTTTTAAAGTTTCCCGTCTCGCCTACGTAGCACGCCTGGCAGTCCTGGCATGGAATTTTGTAGATGATGCCGGGATATTTTTCTTTTTCGAGGCAGTCTTTGACTCGGACGAGTTGTTGTTTTAGCTTCGCTTGAAGGGACGTGGCAGATTTGTACATCATAATCTTTGAAAACTCTTGACATTGACTCGTTCACGCGTCGTGCATAGGGGAGAGCCGCCCTTTTCCTTGTTCTCATCGGTTTGATAGGGGGTTCAGCGGCACGCTTTTCTTCAGTCTTTATAAACTGGCCAGGGTAGCCATTACTGACCAAATCCTGCATTACTCTCAACTCAGCTCTGCGTGCGTCAGTAGTCGAGCACAATCGGAATGCACGGGTGAACAGTGTAGAGGCAACAGATCATTTGTGTCCAACGGGATGGGCCGAATCAAGGTGCAGATATTTCCCTGTGTGGGTAGGCTTCCGATAAACGCTTGTTGAAAGGCCGGATGCAGTACGCATGACTTCAACGTCAAGTAAAGCCAGGCGACCCTTAACTTCTTTTTCAACGGTGAATTTTATTGTGCTTTGGAACGCCCTTGAAGATAAAGCCCTCACGACGTTCCAGCCCGCTCCAAAATTGTGCCTGCGGTATGTCGACGATTGTTTTTCCATCATCCGCCGCAAAGACGTCGTACCTTCTCTGCAGCACCTGAACTCTTTCCAAAGCACAATTTTTTTACTATTGAATGTAATATTGCTATAGAAAACGTCCAATCTAGTGGCTCGTATCAACCAAATTTCATATAAAGGAGACATTTAAAAACATGTCTGCTATTAATCTAAAAACAGTTGTGGTCTGTTTCATTCTGAAGAAATTACAATTTTATGCTGTCTTGATGTACTGTGAGCACAAGCATAGCAGCACTATCCAGTGTGCCGGAGAATTCCTTGACAACGGTAAGTGCAGTGAAATTACATCTGCAAAGGAGAATGCGGATTTGTAGGAGCACTACTACGGTGCAATTTCGCTTCACTTTCTGGAAGATGATAAACGAGCAAGCCTAAGTGTTAACAGTTGAGAGCCCCAGTGCTGATCTGAATGCTTTAGTCTATCATTAGCTTTTATCCTTACTGGTTCTGATGGGTGCTAGCTGTGTGCATTAACTGATCTACTCATGTATAGATAGCACATGCAAATAGAATAGTAAAAGCAAAGCTAGTGCTAAAGCACTGTGTTGCGATCCTGTGCTACTGAAATATTTCATGTTAAAACTGTAGAAAGAATTTGAGGCATGTGAGTGAACATGCAAAAAGTAACCTGCAGTTTGGTTATTGAAAATGGAGCTTTGCAAAAATATTTCATTCAACCGTGGGCAGATTGTTGGGAGCTTGCAAAGTGCATGCTGGAAATAATTGTTTGGATGCTTTCATTACTTTTGTACTCGTGATTGCTTTTCTTGCGCAGGCCTCCTCCAGATCTTCATGGGCAGCAGTGTCATGCCGGAAGAGGAGAAAAAAAGATTGATAGAAGTGCGCAGGCAATTGGCGCAGAAACTCATTGACGTGCAAAGAAGGTAGTGCTACTGGTACTGATAGCTACGGGGCTTGTCCCAAAAGTTTGTGCAGTGAGCCAGCAAAAACGCGGCAGAGAATGTAGTGACATGAACTGCTCAAACTTCTGGGACAGACTTTGTATATTGACCTTACCAGCTTAGCACTTCTACCTTTCTTTGTAGAGTTAGTGTTTACCGTATTTACTAAAAAATATGTCCAACATGAGTATAGGTCGACCACTATATATTGAATTAGTTGAGAAATTTAGAAAATTTTAGTTTGAATTAAGTCGACCAATATCTTTATTTAGCAGTAGTAGTGTAAACTTAAATTATTTCTCTTAAAAGTCTTGGGTGGTGGGTGGGTGCCTCAGTTTAGAGCTCCATTGGTCTCTGTGGCTCGCTGGGCTTGATCGAGAAGAGCTCTCTGGCTCTCTAGATTTTTGCTAGCAAGCCAAACGTCCCGCTGCCTGTTACTTGGAATTTGCGCCGTTAGGGGGTGAATTTAGAGTTTGGAAGTCGTTGCTTACATAACCACATTACATGGACGAGACTTGGCCGCTCCCTACACCAAGGGAAGTGGCAGGGTGTATGCATCTTGCGAAGTATTTGGATGTATGGATATGCGTGGCGGACCACACAAATACCGATGGAACGAAAAATATTATGTCTATCTTTAAGAGACGGGAAGAGAGTGTGGATGAGAGAGCTAATGGTGATAGCCGATATTCTTGTTAACATTAAGAGGGGAAATGGAACTGGGCAGGCCATGTAATGCGTAGGATGGATAACCGGTGGATCATTAGTTACAATATGGATACCAAGAAAGGGAAGCGCAGTCGAGGACGGCAGAAAACTAGGTGGGGGATGAAGTTAGGAAATTTGCAGGCGCAAGTTGAAATCGGCTAGCGCAAGACAGGGGTAATGGAGATCGCAGGGAGAGGCCTTCGTCCTGCGGTGGACATAAATATAGGTTTATGATGATGTGTGTTCGTAAGAAGTGCCAGTACCTGGCCTGTTTCCCTGTACGGTCTGGGTGTAGGTGGCTGTATTTTTGTCTCTTTGGTCTTCGAGGATGTCGTGCTGGTGGATCAGGGGTTCCTCGTAGGAATCCTCGAGCAGTTTGGTCGGCCTTCTCATTTCCCTTGAGCCCAGTGTGTTCCGGGCACTATATTATTGCGTGGTGCCATTCTAGGGTGGTGCCTAGCATGCTGTGGATTTTGTGTGGAATTTTGCCCGTTATATATGAAGGGACAGCTGCCTGGGAGTGCGTCAGGACCAATAGAGATTGTTCTTCTGCCTCTGCATCTTGAAAGGCCAGCACTATGGCTGCTGCCTCCTCCGTGCAGGCCAAAGGGGTCCGAATGGAGCCAGTTATCACTGTGGAATATTGTGGCTAGTATTGTAAATTTGTTGCCACTCTACGCAAGTCCGTGTAGTATACGTCTGGATTTCTTCCATATTTGTTTTGTAAGGTCTTTGATCGTGCTTTTCTTCTGCTTTGGTTGTGTTCCGTGCTCATGTTCTTTGGGATTGCTGAAACAACTTTTCCCTCTTCTGTATGTTAAGCAGCAATACTGTTCCTTCCCTGCTGTACTGCCCACTCAGGGGCATCCCACCTTTTACAGCAGGACCCTTCCTAGTTCTGTTGAATTCATATGCTCTCGGTGTGCCACGACCACCACCGTGGTATAATCATATGTGACGTAAATACCAAGAGCGTCCACTTTTTGATGCTCGTGTGTTTTGGTAGCTCCGGAGAAGCCTCGTATGCTGCCCTGATGATGGCGCTCACTTGGGTCATCTTGGCCTTTTTAGCTTTTGAAAAGGGAGGCGAGTCAATGCTGCAAGCTGGATCCTCTTCGTACTTGCCAGAGAAGTCATCCTTGATGGATGCTGCACAGGCGTCCTCGGCACCCCAAATGACCATGTCTTTAATGCTGTCGAGTGTGCTGTATATGCAGCATCATGTAAAACCAGTCTGAATCTCAGCCGGCAATCCCCCTCACACATTCTTAACCCATGTTGAGCCTTTGCTTGTCTCCATGATGGTCCCCAAACATACTTTATTAGATTTCTTTATACTAGTTTTGCTTTCTACTTTGTTGTGTATATTTACCACAGGTTACAAATAATGTACTAGTAAAGCAGGCGCCCATGTGCTGCTTGAACCCAGGCGTGGCAGAGGAATGCCATTGCCTCGGTACTCTTGCTAGCTTTTTTTCATGAATATAGGTAGAAATTCGTTGGTAACATAAATTGGGTAGCTTCATTAATTTCGAGAAAAAGGACCTGTGTACAGTAACCTGTGTACGGTATTTTTGTTTGCATGTATATGATGGCTGCTTGTGAATTACTGTGCAATAAAACTTTGAAGCCATCAATCAAAGGTGTATTTTCCATTTATGAACTGTCGGACAGCATAATCAAACATGCTTGATGACGCCACTAGGGATCGTATTCTCGGAAAATCACATTCGGAAGTAGTTTCACTTAAGCGAGAATCGGCACTGCATGCCTGCGCACAAGCGTCGTGAAAATGCAAGAGCTTTCGTGGGCCGAGCCATGAACTTACGCGAAAGTGAAACTATCGCTGAAAGTGATTGCCAGAGAGTACTGCCGCAATTGCGGCCTGTCCGAATAGAATATTCCGACAGGCTTGCAAACCGACAGGCGGACGCCGACAGGCCGACACCGACAGGCGGACGAACCGACAGGCTTACAGGCCAAAATAACATATAGGCGACAAGCCGACAGCCTGTCGGATTGTTTGACTGGGTTACGTGAAGGGAGACTTTTTGTTGCGTCCAGCTCAAAAATAAAACCGCTAAAAACAGAAGAAAAAGAAGACAGGAAGAAAAGTAACGCAAGACCACGGGATGCATGAAAAAGCTGCAGTTTCGACAGAAAGGCAAAGCAGCAATTACGATAGCAAATTAGTAGAGAGCTACACGGATTAAGTTTTAGCGGCTGCATAAATTTGGACACATTCGCTTACTAACTGAATGAAGAAGCATGGCGTCAGCACGCACAAGCGAACATGAATAGATCACACTCGATAACCGCAGATCACTGTCAGAATGCTGGCTTGAGCAAGCGCGGCTGCAGCGGGCGAAAGTTCATGTGGTCTATCGCTTCAATGGAAACCGAGCGACGAAAGCACAGCGCATACAAAGTTAAGCGCGGTGTGGAGATCACTTTCATGATATCATGCGCGCGACTGCCCGCCGTCGAGCAAAGTACGCAGTTGCGGCAGAGTAGAAGCCCCACCCCCTCCCTCCAGCGCTGCCTTCCAGGTTTCCTCCTTTCGCGTGGGTGATTGAGTCGCCAGTTCCCCTTGCACCCTGTCGGAAGATACGCATTTGCTGTCGCAGCTAAACGTTTCCTCCCCTCCCCGGGCCTCATGGGCCTCCGAGTGTCCGGCGGGCGTCCTGGGCCTCCGGCGCCTCCTGGACCTACGGCGAATCCTGGGCCTCAGGAGCCTCCTCGGCCTCCGTCGCCTCCTGAACCTCCATCGGCTCCTCGTCCTCCGAAACTTCCTGGGCCTCCGGTGCCGCCTGGGCCACCTGCGCCCTCGGCTATCCTGCAGCAGGCCCCCGGAGCCTCCTGCGCCCCCGGCGATTCCTGCGCCCCCGGTGCCTCCTGGGCCTCCAGCACCTCCTGGGATTCCTGGTCCCCAGGCACCTCCTGGGTCTCCGGCGTTTCCTGGGGCTTCCTAGAGCTCCGGTTCATCCAGGGCCTGCTGGGTCTCCTGGGCCTTTCGCACGACGGAGTTATAACTTTTGCTCTCTGCCTTTCGATCGCTCCCCGTGAAAGCGCACGTCCCTCGCGCGCTTTCACTGGCACATTTCACTCGATTATAATTGGGTGCATCATTTCACTTGTTAGACCACTTCAATTTCGGTATTCGATTATAACGCGACGTTGACTTCAGGTAGCAAATATCTGGAAAAAAGCTCGCGTTACAATCGAGTAAAAATGATGCTTTTGTGAGCAGAAGTTGTGAGCCCGATGAAAGAGCCGGTAGTGATTTAGTGCTTTGAACAGTGTGTAGTCCTTTTGTGAGCACTCATATAGTGCTCTCTGGGATGAACTCCACAGATTGCGAACAATTGAGACAGTATCTAAGCGCACATGAGCAATAAAGAAACAAATTATTATGGCAGACACTACGAATGGTAATCTTGGAGTGACCAACTGTGTGTGTGTGTGTGTGTGTGTGTGTGTGTGTGTGTGTGCGTGTGTGCGTGCGTGCGTGCGTGTGATTTCCTCTAATCATTTGATGCAGTTCTCTCATCCATGCGTGTACAAAGAGACATACAGGCAGAAACATGCATACACTTACAAACATGCCCACACGCGCATAGCAAAGCAGACGCACCGACACACGCACACGTAGCAAGCGCATTCACACACCGAAATACTCACAGACACGCAGGCACGCCTACACGCACCTGCTCCAAAGCCCACGTGGAGAATACTCCTACACTATTTTTCGTGGACATAATTATCCCCACTCTCAGCGTTGGTCATGAATACGCACATGTGCTTATTAATTGATACTTGTTGGTTTCGGTGGCTTTTTTTAGAATTCCCTTCTTAGGAGCTCGTTGCACGTAGCCAGAACCGGCAGTAGCAGCACAATGTTCCGGAAGTAGGCGGTTCACTCTCGCGTATGTTGTATTCTACTTGCCTTTGTTTCCCGCCGCGGATCATTCTTCCATTAGCGTCGGCGTAGAAAGTGTGGACACTCGGACGCAAAAGTAGGAGTGAAATCCGTGATGAAGCACCAGCGTAGGTGCATTGCCTAATTAAGAGCAATAAGAGGATGAAATGAAAGTTCGTTTCCTTGTACAAAAAATACAAAGCCCTTTAGCAAGGGATGTTTCCAACATAGTATGTAATTGTTGCAAGATATATAACACACGCCTTCTTAATCAGGAAAGCTGTGAGGGCGGAGTTCCGAAATTGTATTCGGGCACTTGAAACATATAGAATCGTAATATCCATCGATCACATTCGTGATAAGCTCACGTTTGTTGAATATGCCAGTGTCCACATTCAACATATTTATTTGGAAGCAAACAAGATGTAATTTAAATTGTGATTAAAAGGTCTTCAATAAAAACCGGAGTGGTTCGCATAGAATGCGATACTCTGGATGAAAATGATCACAAATGTAACTATAAGTGGCGATCACACCTAGGGTTGCAAACCGGCCCGAATTTATTGGGAAAGTCCCAACTTTTCAGCAGGCGTCCCGAGTTCCGACTTGATCTATTCGGGACGGCCTAATATCCCGATCTTTTCGCTTTGTTACTGAATAACAATCTAAAATGCAAGTTTACATATTGTACATTCTGACAGCTTAGTTGCGCCGTCGCTTTTGTCTTCTCTTGAATTATCGCAAGCATAAAGGCGGTTTCTTTTTTAATGCGATCAGCATTCTTCACCCATTTCGTGGTATGTTTGTATCTAACCTCTTACACCCAGTGACCAAGTTGTCAGCTAGCTTGTGCCACTACGTATGTGGTGGCTGCTGTCTCGCGAATCGGACAAAATGGGCCTAATAGGTTGCTGATGGCTACTGCCTGGCCTACTAAACAACTTTTCTCACTGGGTATCCACAACTGGGGTGTGTTACCCAACAGACAACTTCGGCACTACGTAAGTGATATTTGCGCGTGCCCATTCGTGGTCAAACCCGCAGAGTAAATGTGCGAAGGTTACACAAGGGGTATGTAGAGTTATAGTCGGAACCGGGTGTAACGAATACGAAGGGGATCGAAAAAGAAGTTCGAATATAGTAATTCGATAGATAAAATAAAAAAATTATACAGAAAATTTCAATGGGATTTCTCAACTGTTCAATATATTCAATAATGCGTCATAAGGGTGTTCGATATACCCTGGTTCGACTGTATAAAAAAAGCGATAACGCCTCATCCACAAATGACACCTCCGCGTCGATTGCGGCCGCTTGATGCAGAGCCATTGAAACGAAGTTGCCGCCAGGACACTACAGTTACTACAGAGTTTCAGATGGGGTGCAGATATTACAAGATAGCCTGTGTCGTGCTTTCAATTGGTATTGTGGTTGGCAGCTAAATTGCTATAGGTGTGTCGCTACATTCCTTTGATGGTATTGACATTAACGCCGACATTCCTTATCCTGAGATTGGTTCTGCCGGAAATTTTTCGTTGCGGTGCTTTACTTCTGTTGTATGCTCTAATCTTTGAGAGTACTATAGTAGCAGTGGTAGACAGGCACTACGGCACCTGTACTCTTAGAAATTGCAACAATCCTGCACTAAATAAATTAAACAGCTTTATTGCACATATAGACAGGTGGCTCCTGGCACTAACGGGGAGGGTCATCGCCATCTATGCTTTGCAACGACTGATTTCACATTCATTGTTCTACTCGTATCATCCGGCATCGAGTGACCAGTCGTCGTGATAACAGCGTTACGGTGATGTGCGAGTCAATGACGCAGGGCGAAAAAAAAAGAAAATGGAACTGATGTCGCAGAATATGTCAGTGACTTGGCATACTACACCAAAAAACACTTTGGCGAGATGAAGCACTGCGCTGACGTAGACTGAAATGCCTTGAGTGTCAAGCACCTTGTTTTGCAGCTACTCGATGTTCATTTTTGCTTGTTATATGCAATTTCAGCGTGACACCCCATGCGCCTCTTGTTATTGATGTTTGTGAACAGTGCAATCGTGCTTCTTCTTTTGTAGATTTTCAAAGTGGGAATTCTTCGCCCTCTTATACTGTAGCACGACAGAGTCAACACACTGAGGTCGGAGCTGTTAACAATGCGTACTGGCACTGTTGTTTACTTCTATGCGAGGGAATGTGCAATGATCACAACTCGAAACCGACGTTCAAAAGCATATGGCCTTTATTATGTCGCGATGCCTGCCTGCGAGATCCTAATATTACTCGAACACTACGCCAGAATTACCTCCGGGTGATTGTCGACGCTTGATTTCGATTAAGCGGTTTACAATTACAAGTTATTACTCAACCGCCATGCGAAGTTTCTCGGCGACGTGCAAATGCCACCGTAGTGCACGCGATGTGTGCTATAGAAGAATTATTTCGAAGTATATGCATATGCGTAATTTATCGCATAATCATAACGGTCGCTATAGATCGCATAGATAATCTTCGTGCCAATGGCAAGGGCGTGGTGGTATTTTCATTATTCTAGCTGGCTCTCCATAACTGCATGCGGTTTGTCATGTACAATTCAAGTTAGGACGCCCGTACGGAGTATGACGTTCATATACTGTATTGAAATGACGCAACGACTGGCCTAGTATTCCCAACGTACACAGGAGTGGAAACTCAGCATGCTATCTGCAAAGTCATTTCTTCATTTCTTCCATCCCCTTTTTTTTTGTCTATTTAGGTTATATTTGGTACAACATTGCCTTGGTCAATTGCAGAAATCTGCAGACGAATAAAATTGGGTTGGAGTGCATACGGACGGCATTGCGAAATCCTGACGGGGAGCTTACCGATGTCGTTGAAAAGAAAGTGTACAATCAGTGCATTCTACAGGTGCTAACATATGGGGCAGAAACTTGGAGGTTAACAAAGAAGCTCGAGAACAAGTTAAGGACCGCAGAAAGAGCGATGGAACGAAAAATCTTAGGAGTAACATTAAGAGACAGGAAGAGAGCGGTGTGGATCAGAGAACAAACGGGGATAGCCGATATTCTAGTTGACATTAAGCGGCAGAAATGCAGCTGGGCAGACCATGTAATGCGTAGGATGGATAACCGGTGGACGATTAGGGTTACAGAGTGGATACCAAGAGAAGGAAAGCGCAGTCGAGGACGGCAGAAAACCAGGTGGGATGATGAAGTTAGGAAATTTGCAGGCGCAAGTTGGAATACGTTAGCGCAAGACAGGGGTGATTGGAGATTGGAGGGAGAGGCCTTCGTCCTGCAGTGGGCTTAAATATAGGGTGATGATGATGATGATGCCTTGGTAGATGCGGTTAAAGCATCAGGAAACGCCTGACTTGGCTTGCCACAGTTGCAGTAAACCAACTAAATGATATAGTATGCTGACAATTAGTAATGGCAGCAGAACCAACAGACCCTGTATTAGTAAGACCTGATTCAGTTGACGTGCGTTTTACTTCAGTGCACTGTTCATTCTCTGCAAATTCTGTAACGTTAAGAGGGGCCACTGTAACCATGGTGAAAGGGGTGTTTTCAGGCAGCCTATTTATGGCTACAGAATCTACTGCTGGCACACCTTATCGCTAAAGCGCAGTGGCATGCTCTACAGACATTAGAAGCTTCTAGCATTAAATGGTGCAAAAAGAAGCAATACCAATGCTTATCAACTTCTAATATTTTGCACAAACAAAGAACAGGTGCGACACACTGGACCGGCAGACCTCGGGTTAGGGCCACCTTCTTTGGGTCGACATTCACAGTTTTCTCTAATGTCAGCAAGCCCTTCGTTAACAAACCGCCTTAGAACGAGACTTTCGTTGAAAGAAACGTTTCATGATGTATCCTGCTCTTCGCTGTTTACCAGCTGTGCCAGAGAACTCCGCAACGGTTATCGCCCCAATAAACCTAGAATGAAGAAAGCAACAAACCGTTCTTGGTGTGTTTTGCGGCACTACCACAGTCTTTTGCTTAGAAGGCAACGTAACAAAATTATTTATGATCACGAACCATCTGCTCGACGGGTAAGCAGGGTCCTACAAAGGTCTACGGAAAACATTTCCAAAAACATTTCCAAATACCCCGGGTTGTGCTATCAGAGCAGATGAGCATTTACCCCTATATTAGCTCCTTTCGGTGTGTCAAAAAAGCTGCGATGGCTTGATTTAGGCCCCTGACCTCTACTCGCAGTCTTTTTGTATCCTTCCTATGTTCTCGTAGACGTAACATTATTTTTAACCTGAGAGCAATCTATATGTCATCATACCGGCCAGTAGCATTAGCTAGCTGTGTCGGTATGGTGATGGAAGGAATGGTGCCCACTAGATTAGAAAGATTCATGGAAGAGAATGAGCTTTATCCTGAAATGATGACCGGATTTACACGTGGACGTTCTGCAACAGATGTGGTCATTGATCTAGTTTCCACGATCGAACACGAAAAAAGGGGATACCGACTTGTCGGAGCAGTTTTCTTGGACATAAAAGGAGCCTATGACAATGTACTGCAGGAAGCCATTCTTGATGCCCTCAGTAATTTATGCATCGGCGGCGGTCTCTACATGTGGATTGAAATTTACCTAAATGGTCGCAGAGTCTTCATGTGCACGACTGATGGCGAAGCGAGAAGACACGTTATGGTCTGTGGAGTGCCTCAAGGAGGAGTGCTCAGCCGAACCCTTTTCAATGTTGCCTGTATTGGCCTTGCGGAAATAATTCCTGATGCAGTACGCATCAGTACCTACGCAGACGACGTATGCATATGGCGTCCGCCGTCACGCGACCGCAAATTCGTGCAAGATTGCAGCGAGCTGTTTCTTTAACGGCTCAGTACCTGCAGTGCCAACGACTGCAACTGGCTCCAAATAAGTGCGCTGCGATAGCGTTCCATATGTGACCCACCACAGTGACCAACCAGAGATGTGCTGGGTCATATGTGACCCACCATGTGACCCATCCCTATTGTGACTCACCACAGATACTTCGGCGTTGTCATTGACCACGATGTTTCATGGTCGAAGCCTGTGGCAATGTTAAAGAAAAAATTTACTGGGCTTGCTCAAGTTTTTCGCTTTCTGGCCGGTATGAAGTGGGGTCGATCTGTGCATTCGCTACTCCGGCTGTACGAGGTTCTCTACTTCAGCTGCATTCGGTAGAGCCTGTTAGTTTTATCAGGTATGAGCCGGTCATGTTTGCGTACGATGGAAAGTGCCCAGGCACAGATGCTGAAAACATGTCTCGGTGTTGCACGTTGCACCTCAACCTACGGAACAATTGAGGAGGCTCGCGTCACCGCTTTACCTGTCTATATAGGATGCGAACCGCTTCGAGTATTCCTGCGACTGCTGTGCCGTCATGGATGCCACCCCTTATCGACACTTCCCGACATACGGCCGGACTCCACTTTTTCAAGAGGGATTGAATGCCAAGAATCTGCCATCCATCATACTTTGTCCCTGCTGACCTTCCACGTATACCCCCTTATGTAATGTCCAATATACGGGTACGTCTATCTATTCCCGGAATTTCTAAAAAATTGCGAATACCCAGCATCGACCTCAGACATATAACACTTGAATATATGCCGAAAGAATATGAGTCGTCGGTGAATGTGTATACAGACGGATCGGTCTCGTCGTATGTGTCTGGTGCGGCTTACGTCGTTTTAGTCGTAATAAGACGACTACAACATCTACGGAACTAGTGGCAATCAGAGAGGCCGTTCATTATATTTCGCGACAGCCTTTTCAAGTTTGGACAGTATTCAGTGACGCAAAATCAGCCCTGCAACTATTTAATGTGGCGTTGAAAGAAAGCGCTTAGTGTTGGCTCTTCAAAGTGCCGAGCGTTACACTTTAGCGAAAAAAACGGCGATGACATCACATTTCAGTATATTCCCAGTCACTGTGGCATACACGGCAACGAACTGGCCGATGCCGAAGCGAAGAAAGCACCCGAAGAAACCGAGTCAGTGCTTGCAATTCCTTCTTCAAGAGCGGACGCCAATTGCCTCCTCTCCAGTGTCATCCGAAAATGGACATAAAAGCACTGGGACAATCCGGATAATCGAAACAGGCGACTACAGAGATTGGACCATACCATGAAATTTAGGCTACCACCGAAAATTCAACGCGGCTGTGCCCGTCTTCTGCACAGACTATGGCTGGGGGTAGCGTTTACTCGCGCGTACGTGCACTTGATGCGACGCACGGAGTCTCCAGACTGTGAGTAGTGCCATGTAAATGAGACTATAGGCCATGTGCTTTGTGAATGCCCTAAGTACGTGGAAGAGCGTCAAGGGTTGAAGAAGGATCTTACGCGTCTCGACAGCCCACCGTTGTCGCAGGATGTTATTTTAGGTCCTTCGCCAGACGCTCAATCGAGTTTCAAGTCATCCAGCCGTTACTGAACTTTTTAAAAAGTACGGGCCTGGACTGTAGGCTTTGAGCATGCAAAATTGTTTGCCACATGTTTTACATCCTCCTCCTCGTCATGGTCACCCATCATGCGTCTCTTTCTTCCCTCTTTCTTTCCCTCTTCCCCTTCCCCCAACGCCGAATAGCTGGCGAGAGGAATTTACCTCATGCCGACCTCTCTGCATTTCGCATCATTAAACTTCTCTCTCTCTCTCTCTGAGAGCAATTTATGGCCCCCCGAAGTGCATTCGCACCGCCGGCGCCACCATACTGTCACGCATTTAAATATTAAGAGGAGTGTTAGAAGGTACCCAGAGGCGCGAACAAATTTGCAGGGCGCCCCTGCCCACAGTTTCTCAGGACCAATTAAAGTTCTTGTCTCCGTCACTCGGCTCCGAGGACAACGAAACCAAATGGGCATTGCTGTCACGCTCCGCCAAACCGGCTCTGCAGTCTAGCCAAGGCTGCGCGCTGCCTTCCGTTGCTTGCGTTAATGTTGTGCACACAAACCTTTCTGCCGAGATGCAAATTCGTGCTCTTCATCTCATCCCGTGCACCTTCGAGAAATATGACGCTTCCAGCGCCGCTGGCTGCACTGCCAAACGTGCTAGCGTTTTCAGACGCCTGGTATAGCTGCCAGGGCTCTGTTCGTGCTACATCGCAGCAGTTTCCTAGCACACTACGTACCGACAACATGTGATCTCCGCGTATTGTAACACCTTCCGACCAGCCGGCGCGCAACGCTAAGCCTTGCTCTCTGTGCTTCGCTGTTTGGAAAGAAGTGCGAATTTTTACGGCAAAGCTGTCTAGTTGGTTGGGATTTTTCATGGCGGGCTCACCCCAAAAAACGGCTGGTTGAAACGGGGTTTGTGTTTGAGTTTCCGCGTAACAAAATTCACTTTTCTTATATATTCGAACGACAATCCGATGCTACCATGTCTGTAGGTCGTGTGCAAGTCATACTTTGCGAATTTTCAGACACATTTTACTTTGAGAAATGTAATTACTTCAATAACGTACTTGCTCTAGGCGGAAGGCCTACAATAATGGGGACATTGGTTGTTCTAACGTTAAGGCCATTAAGCGGCCGCGGCAACTCATACAAACCTCAAACCGCAGCAGGAAAAGTGTTTTGTTTTTAAGTTTCCACGTAACAGATTAATGTTTTCTCGTATGGTCGGTTAACATTGCGAGGCTGTTATGTCTGCGGCTGGTCGTACTCCTACCTAACGCATTTTCTGGCGCAGTTTCCTTTTAGACAATAATTTCTTCAATATGGCACGTGTGCTTGGCGGACAGCCAAGAAGGATGAGGATGTAGGCTGCACGTAATCACATCTGCGTGCGCGCATCACGTACATCGCTTGTGGCGGCTGTGCTTGTCTAACGTCCAGACGTGCTTCGCCGTACATCCACTGCCATAAGGTTAAATGTAGGCAGATGTTTTTTTTTTTCGTTTTTTACATGTTTTTTGTAGTGCAGCAGCCTAGCAATATGGCAATGGGTTCTGACGTTCATTGTGGGGCGAAATGTTGTACCAGATTTTCCTTCTTTCGGATTACATTGAGCTGAAAAGCGAGAGCGTTCAATTCATTTTTAATTTCTTCGTTGCGAAGCCACTTTGGTACACTCTCGGCCGTATGGATGGATGGATGTAAAACTTTAATAAAAGTCCTGAGGAACGCGACTCAGCGCGCAGCGGGCCGCTCCCACGTTGGGACAGTCAGGCCATGCCCGACCGCCGCATCGTGGGCCCGCATCTCGGCCGTATCTCACATTTAATTTGTCGAGTGCCGCGAAGATGGCAGCCGAAAGCCGATTTTGAAACTCGCCATATGAAACTGTCCACGTAGGGAGCACACTCTATGAATAAAATAAATAAAACGAGGCAGAGAGAAAGAGCGCGATAGTGACGGAAGTTCACAAACAAAATAAACTGTTAACGAACATTATGCTGAGTTTGCAGCTATGTACAAACTCGGAATTCGCTCTGAAGCGTATGTAGGCGCGCAAATTATTAGATTGCCCATAGCAGAAAGACCATTGCGAGCGAAAGCACTTATTTAAAGCAGATTTGTCTGCTTATCTAGCGGCTCATATTGTTCCGGGAGGCAGTCGCTACAGTTTACTATGCTACGTTTATTCCTTTTCTTTTGGCTATGTCGCACAGTCAGAATTCTTTTCATATACATATATAAACCTTATTTGGCTGCTTGCAGACGAAGTAGGCTCGAAGGCTTTTTGTTCATTTTTGTTTTGTTCCATACAAAAATATTTGCGAAGCGCATTCCTTATTTGTTTGACGCAGGGATCTCCTTTAGTTATATAGCTACGGGGGCGTGAGGCAGAAGAGCGGTATTTCTACACACTACAGAGACAACTGGGAAAAACCATCTTTATTCGTGAAAATGGCTCATTCACCTCAGCACCGAATTTTGTCAGAGGAGAGGGACAGATATAGATAAAGATAAATAAATAAATAGACAACACGCACTCCTACCCACCCTGACTGTAAAGCGGGTATTCCGTGGGGACTTCCATAAGTAGTTGATCGTTGACACGGCTGGATGAATGAATGAATGAATGAAAGAATGAATGAATGAATGAATGAATGAATGCTATGAGCGTCCCCCTAGAAACGAAGCGGTTCGTTGCGCCACCAAGCTCTTTTAATATTGTTACCTGTCGTACCTGTCTTTTTTTTCTTTTACAAACGTAGAATTTCCTGCATCAAGGTTTCAGAACCCTAATTGGAACTTTGCTCCCTCAAATTTTGGCGATCTTCCTATCTTTCTGCCGCCAAATATCCAATAGGCTTTACTAATTTCTGTTGTGGACATGTTAACTTTTCCCCTGCTATCCCTGAACCCAAGAGCTTCAAGGAGGCAAGCGGAGCCTACCTATAGCCGGGTAGGTATTTGTGATGAGAGGTTCCTTTGTTTATTTTTTTTTTTTTCTTGACGGTTCTCTGAGGCGAAGTCTTTATTAGTCTTTGCCAAGAAGCTCTGTATTGGGCTCCTTCTCAAGTATTTCTGTGCTCATATCTATTGCACATTGACCTATCAGGTCTTCAGCGACGCAGGCAGGCAAACTCAACGGCTCTCGAGGTGAGCCATCTAAGTGGTCCTCAAACCTATCAAGACCACTTATCACCACCTCAAGTGGTACACCGGAAGAGTGGGGGAGCATTTCATCGCTCGCCTCGCACTCTTCGAGGCCATTGGCTTTGCGAACCTTTGCCCAATTAGTCGCGCTTTCTAGAGGTCTCTGTGCCTCTTTATGCGATGTGCTTTCAACTGCACTGGTTCGCAAGCGTACCCCTTTGCTGGTGGTGTCCTCTTCGAGGTCTCTGCCACTGCGCGCTGTTGCCCAGTCAATCGGTCTTTCTGAAGGCATTTGTGCCTGTTTATTCAAGGTGCTTTTACCAGCACAGATGCACATGGGCGCTTCGATTTCACTGGTAGTTGCCTGCTGCCTGCTCTTCCAGCTGTCCTCAGCCTCCTTGAGGCTAATTTCAGGATCTAGGCTGGTTATTTTCCTGTTTATTTCTCTGCTACCTTGTTTCGTGCCTTCCAATAAGAGAGCGTGATGGTGGTCGGGGCGATCACTAGACAGAGATGTCGAACTGTTGAGTCTGTAGCCCGCGTCAAACGCTTGCTCAATAGAGCTTGTATAGGACTCCAGCTCGCGGATCTCTATCAGTGAACGTGCCGTTTCCGCCTCCGCGATCTTGAGACGCAACTGCAACAGACGTGCCTCGTGCTCAAGACGATCTCTTTTCGCTTCTCGTTCTGCAGCCCTCTCTTCTCGCTCCGCAGCTCGTTCTTCTCGAGCTCGCGCCTGCCGCTCTTCTAACCACGCCTTTAATTCCGCTCCCTGCAGCCCCAAACGCTCAGCTAAAGCTAACATCTCCTGTGGGCTAGCCATCATTTAAGCTGTTAGTATTAGCAAACGAATCCAAACAAATGGCTTTGTCCTGTCGTGCGGACGCCAATTTGTGATGACAGGTTCCTTTGTTTATTTTTTTTTCTTGACGGTTCTCTGAGGCGAAGCCTTCCAGAACCCAAGCGAGGACAAAGCCGTTTGTTGAAAAACACACAAACTTTTAATAAAACTGAAACGAAAATTACCCCATAAACACAAAGACTTAAAACGACTATCACCGCACAAAACGTTCGGACAGCAAGTTCAGGCAGGAAGCAGGCGTGTGTGCGTGCTATAGTCTCGACGCGGAGCAGCAGAGACGAGACGACGAGAGAAGCGGTGTTGGTCTCACCAAAAGGTCGCTGTATCGGACCGTCGTACAGGCTGCCAGAGCATGGCAGCTCTGGCTCAGAGGGAGAAGACAGGCGGCTCGGCAGCACGGGAAGACAGCGGTGGCGTTCTGGCCAGGCAGCTGGTCGTGGCACTCGGGCTCGTAGCCCGACAGCTCATGTTCTGGCCACGGGCGCAGACGCTCACCGGCCTCGGGCAGTAGCAGTTGACTATCGGGCAGAGTGACGATGCCCAGGAAGGAAGGCAGCTTGGCAGCACGGGTTGACGGCGGCGGCGTTCTGGCCGGGCAGCTGGTCGTGGAGCTCGGGCCCGTAGCCCGACAGCTCTCGCTCTGCCCACGGGCGTAGACGCTCACCGGCCTCGGGCAGCAGTTCCCGAACGGATGGAGTGGCGACGCCCAGGAATGGGTTGGCAGGAGGCCCCGGTCGGTTGAAGTCCTGGTGGCTCGGGTCCGGAACCCGACGGCCGTCTTCAACCCCCGATCCGGTGGCCGACCTTCTCCTGGTGCCGCTTCTGGAACTCCTCCCTACTGCCAGCGCGGCTCGCTTTTTCTGTTGCTCTGGCCGATTTGTCATTCGTTCATTGGCTGCTTGAAGCTCCGTGGTCTTTTGCGATTGGATGCCTTTTTCTTTGTTTTGTTTCTTGCAGCGCGTGTTCACGCGCCCGACGGTTTTCGGCGTCGTCGTTTTCCATCAGCATGGAATTCGCCTCGGCGCGCGCACTACTCGTCGTCTGCTCTTTGTCTCCAGCCACCGCACCGTGTCGCACACCACAAATATCACCGTCGCGCACCACCGCACCGTGTCGCGCACTGCACATCATCATCGGCTAGTTGCAGTGCGAAGTGTTTTTACATCCAGTAAAATCTCGCGGAGACCCGAAGTGCGTGTTGCTTGCAGAAAAGAATGTAGTTCCCCATTGCCGGGTTCACTCAACAAAAACCTCGCCATATCCGTGCACGCGGTCACGAGCGGAGCGGGTATGAATGGTCCTTCAGGGAACTCGCTCGACCCGGCATTGACGGCGTGAGCTTGGTAGGCGACGCAATGCACAAAATTAGCAAGGGTTTGGTTCCACGTGGCAACACGCACCGCGTTGCAATGAATGAAACAGTGCCGATTTTCGCTGCACACACAGACACACACAGTCAACAACCGACCCTGGTGAGCCGACAAAGAACTCCCGTTTTATCCTAAGTTTTTAATATCCGTAATCGTAATAGTATCCGAAACTGGAGCCCACCGCCAAAACGCCAAAAGAGTGTCAAAAAGCCGCTGCATTTTTCGACTACCGCCCTAATGTTACGACACATCATCAGAAAAAAAACCGGCAGATCCTAGGCCCTGTGGGAATCGATGTTATGCGAAGCACTGTGCGGGGAGCCAACAAAGTTAACGAAACGACTATAAAAGCACCAATACTGAGAGGGCTGTTTCATGACTCGTGTGACACGCATGTAATGACATTCATTTCAAGAGTCCTAAGGAGTCCCTTTAGCTAGGCCTAAAAGGCCTTAAGGCGAAAGCCTTAGTAATGCTCATCACTATTACTTCGATGGCAATGGGAATTGGCCTCCCTGGGGCAGTATTCGCCCACTACCTCCCATATGACTCCTACAATTTACCCATGGCCCTTAGTCCCCAGCGACTGCGGAGCACTGACCAAGGTGGCGGTCAAACCTGCGACACGGCAGAGGGTTCTAAGAATCTCTCAGTCCGGACAGGCCGCCAATGGAAACTGTACCTGGAAACGTTCAACACGTGCACCCTATCGAGTAAGGCTAGCTTAGCAGGGCTGTTTGAAGAATTATCAGGAATTGCCTGTTGCCTGGGATAATATTGGGCTTAGTGAGGTGAGAAGAACTGATGAGGCTTATACAGTGCTGACTAACGGCCACGTCCTCTCCTACAGGGGTCTTCCAGATAGGAGCGAATTCGGAGTAGGATTTCTAGTGCATAAGGACATAGCGGGCAACATAGACGAATTCTACAGCTATATTGAGAGGGTGCAGTCTTCGTAATAAAGCTGTAAAGGAGATGTAGAATGAAGGTTGTACAAGCCTACGCCCCAACCTCCTGTCACGATGATGAAGAAACAGAACAGTTTTATGAAGATGTTGAATTAGCAATGAGAAAGATGCAAACTCAGTATACTGTAGTCATGGGCGACTTCAATGCAAAAGGGGGAAAAAGCAGGCTGGCGAGCAAGCAATTGGAAACTACGGCATGGATCCTAGGAACACTCGAGAAGAGACGTTCGTAGAATTAGCGGAAAGGAATAGGCTCTGAATTATGAATACCTTTTTCAAGAAGCGTGGCAACAGGAAGTAGACCTGGAAAAGCCCTAATGGAGAGACAAGGAATGAAATACAATTCATACTCTATGCCGATCCCAGCATAGTGTAGGGTGTAGAAGTCTAGGATTTCTCTCAGTTTGTAGAGAGAAAGAATAAAGTAAATAATGTACAGGCCAACCTAGAAGCACTAAGGGTAAAGGCAGACCTATTCAGGCTTGTGCTCGCAAACAAGTATGTAGCTTTAGAACAGGAAGATAATGACAACATAGAGGTCATGAATGAAACCGCAACTGGATTGATCTCAGAAGCAGCAATTAAAGTGGGAGGTAAGGCAGCAGGGCAACGGGTAGGTAATCCCTCCTAAGTAACAAAGGACCTAATAAAGAAACGGCAAAACATTAAGGTCCGCACCTGGCATGTACCGCCGACAATGCGTGCAAATAACAAGAGTAGACGTGTTAAAGGAAAGCATCCGTGTGCTTGGCGCAGTATGTATACCATCAGACTACGGTGTCGATAGCACCGTCTATACCTTGATCAAACTGCAACACGCAACCTTAATTACTGTAAAGAATCGCCTGTCGCGGCGGTTATCTTCTTTTTTACCTTTTTTCATTATCACCCGTCTCGCTGAACTTTTCCTGTATCGGTTTCCGCGCTGAAAGCTCGAAACGCCCATCAAGTCGAATTCCGGGGCATTTGAATATATACAGCTCTAATGGCAGGTCCCCGAAAACAAATTTCGCGCCTTTGATAACAAAATGAAGTCACTCCTGTTTTTAACGGATATGGCGTCACATTATTTTTCTTCCGCCGGAAGTGTTCCCTCCTCACACAGATGGCGCTAATCCCCATGAACCGCCATTTTCTGAACGTATGGGCTTCTATGGAAGCTTCGCTACCAGTTGTATTTACCTTGTGGGTGCTCTCACGGTATTTATCGATAATGATCAAGTAAAATAGAGTGGTATCTTCTTTTCTCGTCATGTGTATATAAAATGGATTTGGAATTTTATTTTCGTTGAATGAATCTAACTGCGTCTCGCATTAATTAAAAAACGCTTTTTTCTTTCCCAGTGTTTATTCCCTCCAAACATAGTCGCTCTTCAATCGCTGCTCCCATAACCACCCTTGCTGATGTCGGTGACAATTGGTTCTGAATCGCTTTTCGCCCGAAGCTTCGCGACCTATGTGGATCGACCTTGGATGACGCCTGCATCTGGCGCGTCATTGGCCAGTCGCTAGGTAAGGCAAGAAAGATAAGCCGCAAATTTTAAGTTCATTTATATGCAAAACGTTTTAGTTTTCGTGTCAAAAAACTTAAAAAATAAATCAATGTCTCTTAACTTAATTTCACTTTCTTTTTTCCATGCTCGCAGCAGCTAAAGTTTAGCATCAATACTATAGCGTCACATATGGTGACGTGTTTCCTGTTGCCAGTTTTTGCTGAGTGTCCCCTCTTGTTGAATTTCTTTCTCTATAGACCAAGGCCGGAAACTCCCTATACTTCCCATGGGACGCTCGGTCCTGTGCTGATACTAAACCCCCTATATATAAAGAGTAGCGCCAACCACTTCCCTCCTCCTCCGTTCCGCTGTCGCACGCGGCGCGGCCACCGAGATCGAGGCGCGATATCGACAGTGGCACCGCCTACGTCGGGCCTGCCGTGGCAGAAGACAGCTAACGTGCTACCAGAGGAAATCCGCGGAAAACTTCAATTACGCCCTGCGGAGAAGTTTTTGAGGCGCGATTTTGCTTCGTCAGTTAGTAGCTGGCTTTAATAATGCCGTTTTCTAAGTACCAACGCGACGATGCGAGACGGCGCAAATACCAAGTGTGCAGCAAGCGTTCGCGCTCGCCGGATGGCAAACAAAAAAAAACATTTTGCCCTCGTATTGTCGGTTGCGGCAACTTAAGGCGCAGCAGCATGCCATCACAACGAAGTTCTTGTCCCGAAGACGTTTGATCCGTTTGTGCGTACAGAACTTTTGTCGCACAGGCCCGAGAATGGCGGTCGGAGCGCGCTGGAAAGAAAAAAAAATATACAAAAGCGCAACCCACGATTCCACGTGACACGCATTGGCCAATGGGGGAGCGGAGGAAGCTGGGGCGACACGAGGCGGCGAGAAGGAAACGCCGAGGTGAGCGCGGTGGCGGCAAGGTCTAAGAATGGCGCTACCTTTTATATATAGGGGTTTTAGTCGATACGCGGCGGCAGCGCTGCTTCCACAACTGGCGGTTGCCGGATATCTACTGAAAATATTTCACAAACAAAACAATGCCTCCATGACGTCACTAATGAGGTCAGAAGGTAGAGGGAGAGGGCGCGCTGCCGGGAGGAGGAGGGTTGCCGCTGAAGCCCTCCTTTCCCACATCGCATGCAAGCGGACTGTGTTCGTGCTCTCTTGCAACTCCGCTGGCCGTGCGGCGATATTGACCAAATCGCGAAGCACAACCCGCTGAAGTGTGTCGTTTATTAGGAAGCGCTTTCTTCCTACCAGACTTATCTTGCAAGCTGCTATTCATTTTCTAAACCCCTGGGACATTGCTCGTATGCACCAGTACCAAGCAATTATAATGAAGAATGTTTATATAGCGAACCGTTGTTAATTACCAATATTCGCTGTTCATATATTAAATTTCGTCATTTCGTGAAAGTAGTCGCTTTGAAAGTCCTAACTTGCGGTTGCGTTTAGGGCTACACTTCAACTAGTCCGCAGATATAGTGGGGGGTAGCATAAATAAAATAACTTCCTGGCACCATCAATCGTGTAAGCAAGAAGTGCGTCGTGTAGAGCTCCGCAGCTGGATCGCCAGCGTTACTGAAGTGGGGCTCGGGATCGACGCTGTTTCTGGTGCGCCTGGCAAAACCTACGCTGTTGTCTTCCTGTCGCCGTCCTTCGTGTCGTCCACAGCCGTGCTAGACTTCCTTGTCATAATTGGTGGAGGTGCGGGGTAAAAACAGGGCTAGGCATCGGAGGCGGAGCCCGGAACGTCGGTGGGCGTGGTCGTGCGACGGCGTCGGCGTAAGTCAGTTGAGGCGCCCGCTCCAGAAGAAGGACGTCGGACACTTGTTCTTCTATAAGGTGTCGTAGGGTCGGACTAAGGGACGAACTGGACTCCGGCGGGTTGGAGATAAGGGAGAGCTGGCGAGCATCTGCTTCCCGGACGAAAGCCTTGATCTGCGAGAGGAGGTTGTAATCGTCAAAAGGACAGGTCAAGCAGGACAACGATTCCTGATGGGGAACAGGACGGTGGGTGAGGAGGCGCTGATGGCGGAGCTCGTCATAGCTTTGGCAGAGTTCAATAACTTGGGCAATAGTAGAGGGGCTCTTTGAAATCAGCATCTGAAACGCGTCCTCATCGATGCCCTTCAGTATATGCTTGATTGGCATATATGCCCTCAGTCATGGATGCATCGACGCGTTTGCAGAGATCGATGACATCTTCGATGTAGCTCGTAAAGATCTCACCAAGCTGCTGAGAGCGCGACTGCAGACGCTGTTCGGCACGAAGCTTTTGAACAGCAGGGTGGCCGAAGACCTCGCTGAACTTTGACTTGAACACAGTCCAGCTTGGGACTTCGCTTTCGTGGTTGCGAAACCACAAGTGGGCAATTCCGGTGAGGTAAAAAGGGTCGGTGGTCAATTTCGTGGTGTCATCCCATTTGTTAAGACTGACGCGTTCGTATGATGATAGCCAGTCATCAACGTCGTGGACATCAGCACCGCTAAAGATGGGAGGGCCCCGCTGACGGAGTGTGCCGGGGCATACGGAGGACTGGGGAGCAGGTGGTGGTAAGCTCGTGGCGCTTGCGGAGGTCATGATGGCAGGGAGGATCCGGCTGCGCAATTCCAGGACTACAGGAGACCCCGGCACCTCCACCAATTACAATCGTTAATTTTGTTTGTGTGTTGTGAAGTGGATCAACTAAAACTAGCCGATTTCTCGGCCAGCCAAAACTCAACAAGTAAAAGTTGAGCGCTTTTGTTTTTATTCACACATTCGGTACTGGAAAAAGACTGACCTCCACGCAGTGCGAAAGTGACAATCTACAGAAGCAATTTTCATTCACAACGGAAATTTGTGCATGAGTTAAAACAGATTCCAGAAGATCCAAACCAATGCGCAAATTATTAACCACCACGGCTGCGTCTTTCTTTCGTTTCTTTTTTTTTCAACCTTGGCTGTGCATGTCGACGAAGAGTGAACAAAATGTATAGCCCAAAACACGCACTCAAGCACTTCATTACAAGTATTTCACCGGCAGCAGATGGGCTGCCGTCATGACGATTGAGTCGAGCGACACTGTTGTTATGTCAGTCCACTCAGGCTTGCACAAAAGTGGTTTACTCATTCAAAATGAATACCTCCTCGGAAAATAGACTGAAATATACTTGTGCGTACCAGTGGTCATTAGGAAACCTGAAAAACTGCGCAGAACATGGAATTCCCGGTCTTCCAATACCACAGAGCCGCGCAACACATGTGATATCCCGATTTAGCCGTCTTCGTCGAATGCTTGGTCGACCTGAGGCTCTATTCTCGACACGCATGGCGGCTGCACGGCCGCTATTATCCGCCATCTTGGCTGTCCCATTGGCTGTCCACAGTTCACGTGTTTTGACATTTGTGCCGGGAAACGGAAGTTTTGCAAATTGGAATTTTGCGTTTTCATCAGAATGACGAAACGTGACGTGGAGCTGCAAATTTTATCGACTAATACTTTTTTGTGGTCCTTGGCACCTATATTGCGACTTTAGCGCTTTAAAATAAAGTGGAGGGTAGCGTGCAGAAGCCCGTGCAATGAATCTGCAATTTAGCGAATATGTGGTGGTGTTCCAAGATAGCCGGCATGTCAGCTTGCTGATTGGCTGAAGGAATATCCCTTGAAGAGCGTCACAGGAAGGGCTGTTTCGTAAACGTCAATTTGATGTGGCGTGACGTTGCGCTGGGCCGCCATTGCAGAGATTTTCCGCCATAATTTGTTGTGCGACGAGCCGCGCGATATATGGTAATGAGCGGTCATATGCAATGTCAGTTGGGAGGCATGCGTATCGCCGCATTTTCCGTGTCATTTGGGGCCATGAAAATCTTTTGTTTACAACGCGTACTCATAGCATTTGCATCGCTCTCGGGTGGTGTTGGCATTTGTGTTTTGAACTACCATTTTTATTAAAAACACGTTTATTTGAAATAATATTGGTTCAAAGTAGCAAACTGTCTGCGACTTTTTGCACTTTTCACTACTGCGTTTGTATCATAATCAAATTAATGGCTGTTCAGGTTATCAAAGGCTATGACAACGGTGGCTTTTTTAATTATTAAAAAGAAATGTACGTAAGGCGGCGCCTTGAAGTTTCCTCTCGTAAAGTCCCTATATAAGAAAAGTACCGCCATCCTTTGATCAATGCCGCTTCGCTCTCCCCTGTATCTCCGTTTGGACGATGATAGCGGGCGCTTTCAGTTCTTTATATTTTGTTGTTTTTTTCCACCTCAGAGCCAGGTTGAAAGTCCTCTGCGCAGCCCCTGTCGCCTGCGGCAGCTGCGGCTGCGCAGAGGACTTTCGCCGACGCCCGTCCTGAAGAGGACAGTCGCCGGCGCCCGTCCTGAAAGCTTCAACGTGGACTTTCTAGGTGCGCCACCGTCGACTTGCTTTCGCAAGCAAAAAGTAAAGAAAAAAAAATCACAGCGTATTCACGGGGCGAATGATGATGAGTGGGCGAAGCTCCGGAGGGAATCATCGGATCTCCCGCTTAAGGGGACGCTATCACAAACGCGTTAGAGACGTGCAGTACTCTCTAGTAAGGGGGAGCGGCCACAGCGTCTTACGCAGCCATTTACACATGCCGGAACGTGCACCGCGTTTGCCGACGCCATCACATGACTGCTGAGAGAGTATACCCCCCGTATTCATAAACGCTCCTCGACTTGAACTTGACTTGCCACCGCCTTGGGCAGCGCGTTCGAAACGCGTTGAAGGTAAGGCGGAGAGGCCACAGCGTCTTACACCAGCTTCTTACACGGGCCGTAACGCGCTAGCACAAACGCGTTAGAAACGCGCTAGAAACGTGGCCTTTCGTTAATGTTGGGTATTTATTGCCATCGTGGTGCTTGTGTCTATGTGTGCTTCGTGGCGTAGTGGGATAACGCCACGCGCTCGGAAGCGAGGGGTCCCTGGTTCGATTCCGCGCTACGGACACAACTTCGGAATTTTTTTTCTCATTTTTCTGAGACTGGTTACACACTACTACTACGACGACGGACGAACGGGTGCCGCTTTAAGGAGCTTCGCCCCTAAAACAAGCGCTTTAGGAGAGGAGACGACGGAGGAAAGAGTAGATGGCGGTACTTTTCTTATATAGGGACTTCATCCTCTCGCGGTGCGAGTGAGCAGTGAAGTGCACAAGCGATGGTAGTGCCGAGGCTTGCGCCGCGCAAGCGGATACCTGTGGCGCGCGTAACGCTATCGATGATATTCGGCCGCTTCTCAGCCAGACGAGTCGAGCTGAGTCACGCGTTTCACTGGATAGCGATAACGCGGCCTAGAGCGTACGCTGATCATCACTGGCAGGTCACGTATGTTGTCTCAAGGTAAAGAAAGCAAGCGCGTGGGCGCCAATATACAATGACTCATTCTATTCCCCGAAGACACGCATCCTAGCGAATGAAACAGACGACAGCTTGTGCGCATAGACACGGCGGAAGCGAGAAACGATTTTTATGGAATAATCGTACGTTTTGAGCTAGCTGCTTTATTTTTACTGGGGAGGAAAACTGTCTTCCTTTATCAAGAATGCTAAGTTTCATGCCTACATTACAGTTTCTTAGGCGAAACGTCAAATTTGCGTGACGTTACGAAAGCAAAACGGATCCATCAGCGCCATATTGTAAGCGTTGCGCCTACGTCACGATTCGAAGAAAATGGCGGAATGTCCAGAATAGGGGCTCTGGGGCGCGATCTTGTACGCGTTCCAAAGTGGAACGGAGGCAGTCCGTTCCATTGAGCCGCACACGATTGGTCAAATTGAACCGTGACGATCAAATTGACCAATCGTGTGCGGCTCGATGGAACGGACCGCCTCCGTTCCATTTTGGAACGCGTACAAGATCGCACCCCTGGTTTTTGCGTCTTCCGTTGCTGCACGCCTGATCAAGCTTCTCTGTCTTATCTTTCGTATCTTCACACTTGGAACGGCAATTGAAGCAGAAGACCAAGCGGGATCTGACTTGTGATGTCGCTGAGCGAGTGGCAAGGGTGAGCGGAGGCAAGCTCGACGGACACACGATGGTGAGCACTTCCCACGCTTCGCCCGATTTAAAATTCACAAAAAGAGAAATACTCCATTTCTTTCTCTTAATGTCATCTAGAATATTGGCTATCCCCGCTTCCTCTCTGATCCACACCGCTCTCTTACTGTCTCAACGTTAGGTCAACATTTTTCGTTACATCGCTCTTTGTGCGGTCTTTAACTTGTTCTCGAGCTTCTTTGTTAACCTCCAAGTTCTGCCCCATATGTTAGCACCGGTAGAATGCAACGATTGTACACTTTTCTTTTAAACGACAGTGGTAAGCTCCCAGTTACGATTTGCCAATGCCTGCCGTATGCACTCCAACCCAATTTTATTCTTCTGTAAATTTCTTTATCAAGATCACGTAAATATAATCACACAAATTCAAGACATGTAAATGTTTCTTGAACAAGTGGTAGACTTTTGCCTAAGATTTCAGATTGTCTGCTACAGTTGTTATCTGTCTATGTGCATCTGCACGTGTGTGCTAGGGAAGGCATGGAATAAAGAGTTTCTCTAAAAAAGCTGGACTGTGTTGTAAAAGTGTGAGGTGGCATGGAAGAAAGCGGAGAGTGTAACAATTGCTACAGAACCAATCTCACAATGACTGTCGATGGTAATGTGAAAGGATTGAATCAGCATAGCGACACAACGTATTGCCACCGTCGAAACAAGCTTTGTATCAGGCGTGTATTGCAGCGGTACTCCTCTTTCGCCCTTCTGTAAGCACACTTGCTGCCATGTAGTGCCACTGCCCGGAAGCCTGTGCCTGGACCTCTGAAATGTGTGGCTGTTATGGGGTGCACGTGCTGCATTGCAACGAAGGCGAAGACGACGATGAAGGCGCGAGCATGACCGTGCATTGACATCCAGAAAAGGCGAAAGAAAAAGAATCTCCTGAGAACCTCGTGGCGTGAGCGTGCAATTCTGGAGAGGCGCCATTGTGAGAGAGGAAAGTGAGCGAAGAAGGCAGCCACGGCTAAATAAGCAGCCCGTCAGCCCGTGGGTCCGGGCTCCTGCCTGTGTCTGGTGTTCCTGAGCGTACGCCTCAACGTCTGTAGCTGGTGTTCATCTGCGGGCCGTCCACTGGAGCACCGACCACTTCTGCGCTCGTGGCCTTCTCTCCAGGTTCATGTTCCTCTCCCGTCGTGCCACATCTTCTCGCCTCTCGACTCCAGCAGAGGTACCTCAGCCCTCTCGTCTGCAAAATTCCAGCCGTGACCTCGTCCGAAGCCTCACACCGAACCAGAAGGGGATGTGTGAACATTAATCTTTTGATTCAGTAGTTTGCAGACTGTTTAGAGACTCCATACTTAAAGGTGTTCCATATTTACGTTTGTGAGCAGTTATATGTCATCGAATTGATATATAGCATTGTTTGTGAGTGTGCGACAGAGAACATACGCGTCATATATAATTTCCTAAATCGGTCTGTTTTGACCACGTTAAAGAACCTAGTACGGTAAAAAGATCTACACCGTGACAATGGCAAAGGTGCCTGTGAACGCTAAGAAACGCGGCATGCGGCAACCAGGCTCCTCCCACACTTCTTTCTGAATACGCCATCTAATGGCACTGCCCAGAAGTCCACACGTGGCCTTTTGCGGAACTGATGCCTGGAACAATGCAATAATTAGTTTCCTGTTCACGCTTTGTGAGTGGTTGCAACAGCAATCTAGCTAAATTATCACCAGGATCAGCAGGTCATCAGCGGTAAACGATAGACAAATCCTGACATTATACCAGCTAATAACTGTCTTGCTCAAGGTAGACAACTGAACTATTTCATGATGGGAGTGATTGGAAGGTTACTTCAATTCTGAAAGGACCAAATGCTATTTTGCTTCAGTGACCTAGAAAGAACTAGCATTAGTAGGTTTTAATTTTGTAGAAAATTCGCGTCTTCTGGTAAATGACTGGAGATGCATTTGCCCGTTTAGAATGACAACCGTGGAAATTAATGGGACGTTGAAAAGACACTCCAACATTCGAGTGGTTGTTGCACTTAAGGATACAACAGCTCCCCTAGTATTCCTGTTCTGTTAATCATTTCAAGGTTAGCTTGCTGCCTTGGTTTAGACATTTCACTCCTATCCCACATTCAACAGACATTGTGTTCTTGTTCGTGTTCTTGAACTTCATCCTTTCCGTGCATATACTTTGCCACACAAAAATAAAATGTTTAGTCACAAGTCAGTGCTGTGTCTGTTTCCTTTCCTTTTCCAATAAGTTTGTTCTAGAATACTTTGTCGGAACTAGGCTATCAAGAAAGTCTATGGAAATGCCCTATGCTACTGTGTTGCACAGTCCAATTTGTCAGTTCGAACATTCTGCTTAAATAATTTCACTATCGTTTACTCTTCTACAGGTCAATACCACTACATGTTTCATGTGAATACAAGTTACTATGCAAAAAGTGCTCACTTCTTTTATTTGAAGACCAAGCAATTTAAGTGGTTATGCATGTCCTGACAATTTAAGGTAATGAAAAATGACTAAACATATTTTTCAAAGGAAGGTTATATACACACTCAATATACTAAGGTAACAACAACATCAATCTGCATGCCATTGCTATAGGTCCCATGAGCAATGCGACTTGCCTGCTCTTAGCAGCACAGACTGTGTAGAGCTTTCAGATCAGCCAGCCTTTAGTCGGTCTAGGTTGCTTTTCTGTTGATTTCATGTATACAAACCAGATAGCAGCTTTCTACAGTCTGATGTTGAAGATTATGAAAGGTTGCCTGACACTGTGCCTTGCAACATTCACAGGCATCTTGCTTACCAGAAGGTACAATTTCTGTAGGCAACAGTAGTTGAAAGGTAATTAAAACTCAAGTACAGACATTGGTTTAAAGGCCTTCACCATCACTACATTGTGACATAATAGGATGGTTTCCCAAAGGACGAAGCCAGCGCCGTGTGCGTGCACATTGCTCACCAGCTGCAGTCGCTTCATATCAACACAGGCGATATGCAAAGACATCTTTGTGCTTTAAGATAGGTGCATATAAAGCACCACAGTCCAATAAACTGCTCTTGCTGTATACATATACAGGGTGTCCCACGCAACTTGAGCCAATTTTAAAAATGAAAGGCGCGTCTGAAGCGAATTGAACCAAACTCATACGATTCGCACTGGCCTTTTTTGTTTACAGGCCATTTTTGTTTTCCCCATAACTCACTCATTATATATATTTAAGTTTAATTACCCAACTTTTTCATTATTGGCTCAGGACCCCATGTACGATTCGCAGATTTGTAGAGCACCTTCAGAAACCACCGATAGAGTTGCTTCCTGTGCGATCCGATCATCTCACGTAGTCCTTTTTTCAGGGTTGCAAAGAAAGCCCGCGAAATATGAAAAAAGGACACATGACGGAGCACTTGCACAGTGGTATCGTGCTGCTTTCAAGCGTGCGTTCGGTGAACAAGGTCAGCTGCATCGCGACTGGCAACGGGGAAGTCGCAAGGCATTGTGATGGTAGTGGCCGGCGGCTCCCGTTTGAGGACGGCGCAAATGCACGGTGCTGGCCAAGCGCTGCCGAGGAGATAGCGCTAAAGCGTCCAAGAGTGCTAAAAAGAAAATGGATTTTTAATTCTGTTCAAGGAAGGAAAGGGTGAAGCGCTAGAGGACCATGGAAGGCGATGACGGCTGCTTCCATTTCGCCGGCGGGAAAAAAATGAAAGACCTCGCCGCCATTCATTAGGTGCTCCTCAGGCGCCCATATCCCTTCGTATTCTCGACTGCTTCATAATTTGGCTTTAATATACACAGAGCAGCAGACATGCCGTATTCCAATGAAGAAAGAGCGGATATGGTTCTGGCTCTTGGTGCATCAAGCAGCCATAGAAGGCAGGCAGTTAAGCTGTTTCAACGCGGGCATCCAGGTACCCGTCCAAGCTCAATGACAAGTGTGTGTGTACATGAGACGCTGAAACAGAATGGTACATTTGCCGCGAAACAACACAAATCTGCAATTTTGGGAGCGGAAGCGGAGACAAATATCCTGTCCAAGTTTTCTGCACACCTCCTGGAAAGTGTCTGCAGTGTGGCTGCTGAAGCTGGTATGTCGAAATCTTCGGTGTGTAGAATACTTAAGAAGAGACAACTTCATCCTTACCACGTGCAGCTGCACCAAATTCTAGAGCCCCGAGACTTCCAGAGTAGAACAGACTTTTCAAACTGGATCCTAATCAAAACAGAAGAGGACCCAGGTTTTGTTAGCAAGATAATGCGGACCAATGAAGCTAACTTTTCGCGCAATGCCCAAGTGAACATCCACAACGCTCGCTATTGACAGGACGAGAACCCTCACTGGGTTTTGCAGGCACATTATCAATATCAGTGGTCCTTTATTGTGTGGTGTGGAATTTACAGTGGCACTAACATTGGGCCTGAATTTTTGGCTGCACACTTGTCGGAGAACGATGCGTCAACAATATCCTCAATGGGCCACTTCAGGATTTTCTCTGTGAAGTTCCATTGGCTAGGATCAAGGATATCTGCATGGTAGCAGCATGATGGAGCTCCGGCGCATGGCAGTCGCAAAGCTTGCAATTGGCTCGATGTAGCTTTCACGCAGCAGTGGATAAAGCCACGTGGGCCCATTTCCTGGCCAGCAAGGTTACCGGATTTAACCCCCCTGAATTTTTCATTGGGGCTTCGTCAAGAATCAAGTATACCAGAGACCAACCAGATCATCAGCCAACTTAATAGAAAAGAAAATAAGACAAGTTTGCAACTTCATTCCCGATAGCATGATATTGAACGGCACGGAAAATGTGCTAAATAGATGCCACAGTTGCATTGCAGCAGATGGCGATCTGTTTGCACACGCATTATAATCATGGGACGATTTCGCAAGTACTGACCACGGAAGGAAAAAAAAACCTACTGCTAATGCCCCCCCCCCCCCCCCCACTCTGCACGCCCCTACTTCCACATCCTCCACGTCGTTGCCCCCTCTCACGCATTCCAAGTTCAAAAGTAAATAAAAGGTATTTCCTTCTTTAGCAGTCTGGAAATTTTATCTCCTCGGCAGCAGTCGGCCAGCAGCATGCTTTTGCGCAGTCATCTGACGGAGCCGCCAGCCCGGCGGCCTACAACCATCACAACGCCTTACTGCTTCCCCGTCACCTGTCGCGATGCCGCCGGCCTTGTTCACCGAACGCATGCTTGAGAGCAGCACGATACCACTGCGCAAGCGCTCCGTCACGTGGCTTTTTTGATATTTCGCCGGCTTTCTTTGCAACGCTGAAAAATGGACTACGTTGTATGGGGGGGTATCGCACAGGAAACAACACCATCGATGGTTTCTGAAGGTGCTCTAGAAGTCTGTGAATCATACTTGGGGTCCTTAGCCGCTAGTTAAAAAGTTGAGTAAATAAACGTAATTTATGAGTGAGTTATGAGGAAAACAATAAATGGCCCTAGTGAATAGTATGCATTTGCTTCAATTCGCTTCTGGCGTGCCTTTCATTTCTTAAACCTTGGTTTACGTTACGTGAGACACCCTGCATAACGTCATCGCTACCACTATAAGGGCGATATGATGAGATGGGATGCCCGATACATAAACTGCCAAGTTTTCAAATAGCGTGAGACACGACATCACTGTGATGGGGCTAGCCATTTCCTTTTCTTTGTTTGTATATGCTGTTCAGTTTGTGCATGTTATAGTGCAAGCATGCCACCAATGGGGTTGAACATTGTAAAAATCAAGTACACTGCATAAGTACATCAACATTTGTGCAATAAAATTTTTTTCGGCTCAAGAGATTTTGCTATATACAGTGACCTACAATGTCAAAGTAAAGGTCAAGGATTATTCTAGAATGTAAAGAAATTCACTTCCACAGTAATGAAGAATATTAAAAAATGTGATGAAACCCAGCATGTTACACTTGGTATAGCAGACAGAGAGACTGCGCTTGCACATTTATTGGTGCACAAGGGGAGGACTGACTTGGATGTCAGGGGGGACTAAAACCAGGGACTCGGATGCCAACTTCACTGCTTTAGCTAAGTGCATTTACACAGTAGAAATATCTCATGCCTGCCAAGCACAGCCCTATATGGCATCAAAGGAAACAGTTGTCATGATGTGCTTCGTTTGCTCACATTAGTCTGTGATCCACAAGTGTTTGTGCCAACTTTGAGCAGCACATGAATTGTTCTGGCACTCGCCATTGCATGGGTATACACGTGCACAGAAACAAGTGCAGTAGCTGCTGGAGAATTCAATAGTAGCAAGAGCGAGCAGAAGGAAACATTAGGTGTCTCATCAACATAATTGAATTCGCAGTGCCTACCTGCACTGAACCACGTGTAGTATCCTGCGGTTTTGGAAGTTAGTTGGCTACCTCGAGGTGAAATGTAGCATTAAATCTGGAGTACAAACTCTGATACCCATGCATTCAGTCAGATCTTCTAGATTCATAAGAGACTAAAACACCAAAGGAAAAATTGTAAAACTACAAAATGGCAACTTGATTTCGTAAATGAAAGGTTGTTTCCAGCAGAGAAGCTCCTGCATCGACAGAAGTTGTGAGCTGGAGTAACGGTTATACTTAAGAAAGTGAGTTCACTGACGCTACACAAATAATAAACAAGATTTCACAACACAGATGAAGGCTGTCCTACCTCATCTCAAAACATTGTTCTCACCTTGTGCTCTCCTATTCGCCACTTAAGCGCTGCATGCTAAGGCATACTCTCAATCTTTAGTGCAATGCCTTTGTCACTGGCTAACCACAAGTTAAGCACTATACAATCGGGTGTAATATAAGCAATAGACTGTTCTCTTCAGCTCCTACTTTGTAACTTATGAGCCAGCTGTGTTTCCATGAGGCCGGATCCAGCTCCACAGCGTCACCACTGGACTGCAGGAGCATGGACACCTGCGTAATTAAAGTTCTCTATTTTTCACACACTGCAAGTAAGTGCCCAGAGTCTTTATCGATCTTTTAACTCACGGACACAGGCGTACGTTATCTTTTTCCTTCAATAAAGAGGTATAAAGATCGACGAAAAGATCTTGAATGTGTATGTGTTTTCCATCTGCAGTCACTGACAAGAAGCTAGGCTCGAACGCTGCATAATGCCCGGTTCCCTACTATCAGCTTCGCCGCAAAGCGTGAGTGCTACGCGGTCAAGCATACGCAATGTACTGCAGTGAAGCATACCGAGTGTAAAGGGGCCATTGACACGGGATATGGTGTGAGACTCGCGGCGCTCGCTGTCACCTCTCCTGTCACAGTACTAGAAACACAGAGACGCCTCATGAATGGGCTGGCAGGCCTTCAGAGATATTTCGGACGTGGTTGTGGTGATATGAGCACTTGTTTCGCCCACCTAACACGCCGGTCGGATACAATGATCGTAACGGCCCAGGAATTGTGTACAATACGCGTCCCTTAATTATATACAAGCTCCTCAGAATAGCTACGAATCTGTACCACGTGGCTGATGAGTGTTTCTGTACAGTTTTCACAATGGTCTATGACAATTAAAGTACATAGCGACGTTGAGTTTTCTTACTTTCACATACAAACAGTTGAATTCATAAACTGTTTCTGTTCCCGCGAATCTCCTGAAGTGTGCGGCATGTTGACCTTGCTCAGCGACACCAATGAACAATGCATGGGCACGATGTAATGCTTTGCCACTAAACTCATCCGAGAAGACACTTAACTTCCAAACCTATCCTCCTGCGACTATAAAAAATTAATATGCTACCGTCGCAACAAAATAGCAACAAACTCACCTCGGACAAGGCTTCATCGCCTTGCCGACCACGAATTCTGTCGATTCTGTGCTGCCAGCTCGGCTAGGGAGGAACGGCGCTAACAACTTTCGTCCCCGCAGTACCTATAGGCGAACAGAAATTTCAGGGACTGAAAGTCCCCACATTTCTTTCTCGCACCCACTGCTCCTCACGCATGCGCAGAAAGAGCCGAGAAATCCAATACTGATGTGCTCATCATAAACTACAGCAACTTGGATTGGATTGAATTTATTGGCAACGATGATGATGATGATGATTTATTGGCATCCCCTTTGAAACGGGGTGGCGACGAATAGTCACCTAGCCTGCTTGATTTAATCAGGTATACTACACATGTTCTTTATCTCGCATTTTTGTATACCTTTTTCAAAAATTTAGCTTGTACCGCTGCCTATGATTTTAAGAGATCAGGTCGTATCCATCTTTTCCCTGTTTTTTTCCCACTAGTACTCTAATCGTCTCTTGCTGATCTCTACGGCTGATCTGTTTATGTTTCCTTCCACTTTAAACCCAAGCGCTTCTGGGAGTTGCACGTTACCTACGGTTCTCGCTGGGTGGATCCCGTCGCATTCCATTAGGATGTGCTGAGTGGTCTCTGGATCTTTACTGCAGCATACACATGTCTCATCTAGTTCCGAATATTTGTTCCGATATGTTTTCGTCCTTAGGCAACCGGCTCGAGCCTCAAATAGCAAGGCACTGCCCTTTGTGTTATCGTACAGATTTTCCCTTCTAATTTCTTTCTTCTCATTCTTGTAAATCTCCATTGTCCTTTTCGTTTCCATTCTTTGCATCCAATTCACGGTCTCTATTTCTCTCACTTTCTTTCTGATGACCCCTGGTTGTCTATTTACAGTTTCGATTATCCTGTACTTGGTTGCCAACTTCCTTGACCTCTTCCTCCATTCTGTGTCCACGCTTTTCATGTAGAGATACTTGTGCACTTTAGCCGCCCATTTATTTTCATCCTTGTTCCTGAGCCTTTCTTCAAAACTAATTTTGCTTTGTGCTTCTCTGACTTCAAAAGAGGCCCAACCCATGTCTCCATGCACTGCCTCATTTGTCGTATTACCGTGTGCTCCCAAAGCCAACCGGCCTACTGATCTTTGGTTAACTTCTAAACCCGCCAATATATCCGATTTTAAGCATATAATGGTATTTGCGAATGTTAGCGCTGGCACCATTACTCCTTTCCAGATTCCACGCACCACCTCATACTTATTGTGGCCCCACAGTGCTCTGTGTTTCATTAATGCTGCATTCCGCTTCCCCTTTATTTTCAGATTATCTTGGTGGTTGCTTGAGTAATTCTTTCCTTCGTTTATGTGTACGCCGAGGTACTTATATTGCTTCACTATGGGTATTACTTGCTGTTGAATTGACACCACGAAGTTACTCGTGTGTTCATTAAAGATCATAATCCCTGATTTCTCTGTGCTAAACTTAAGGCCTAGATTTGTCGCTGCGTTCCCACAGATATTCGCAAGTATCTGTAAATCTTTTTTATTGTCCGCTAGTAGCACAATGTCGTCTGCGTACATCAATCCAGGGATCTTCTGTTGCACCATTTGTCCATTACGCATGTAGGATAAATCAAAACCTAATTCGCTGTTTTCCAGTCGTCTTTCTATGCCCTTGACGTAAAGCGTGAACAACAATGGTGACAGAGGGCATCCTTGCTTCAATCCTTGGTGAATTCCCACCATTTCATTTCCTTTTCGACCTTCCCATGCCACTTGTACTTGGTTGTCTCGATATATCTCCCTCAGCAGCTCCACGAAATCGTCATCTATGCCTTCGTATTGAAGAATATCCCACAACAATTCCGTGTCTACGTTGTCATAAGCTCCTTTAATATCTAGAAATGCTACCCATAAAGGTCTTTTCTGAGCTACTGAAATCTCTATGCACTGAGTTAGTACAAACATATTGTCTTCTAAGCGTCTGCCTGGCCTGAACCCATTCTGTAGTTCCCCCAATACACCGTTTTCCTCCACCCACTTCGACAGTTCTACTTTTATGGCTTGCATTGCCATTCTATATATCACCGACGTTACTGTAACTGGCCTGTACGAGCTCGTCTTATCCTTATCTCCTTTGCCTTTGTAGATGAGATTCATCTTGCTTTCACGCCAGCCAACGGGAATATTCTTTGTTCTAATCACTTGCTCTATGGCATTAGTCAGCAGTGCCTTGCTTTTTGGACCGAGGTTTTTGATTAGCTGTATTGGGATTTCATCGGGTCCTGCTGCCGTGTTGTTAGGGACATTTTCTGCTGCCTTTTTCCAATAGAAGCTTTCTATGCTGAATTTTGATCTCTCAAGCCTCTCTGTTGTTGCTGGATCTGTTGTCTGAACTACACTTTTTCTCGTACCGAAGTTATGCCTGATAACGTCTGTGATGTACCGCAGCGCATCATAGCCTTCATAGATGTTACCGTCTTCATCCCTTATAGCCGTTTCCGAGTTTCTAGTTGGAGCTCCGAGGGCTTTTATATGGTTCCAGAATCTTTTTGGGGCGCCTTTGTCTCTTTTGTGAATGTTATGCACCCAACGTTCACTTGCGCATTTAATTTTCTCTTGCACGAGCTCACTCGCAACCCTTTTCTTTTCTCTGTATGTATTCCATCTAAGGAGCACCTCTTCTTCTTGTAATCCCAACTTTTTGGCTTCTCGATGAACCCTAGATGCCTCTTTACGCTCTTCTATAGCTTGTTTAATTTCCTTGTTCCACCACTTACGTGGTTTCCTCTTTCCAATCCAACAATTGTATTGCCGTGTCCGCCTTATTTCATGCTGCATAACCTCCACCAGTTCCTTATATTCCCAGACTGCTGTAGGAAAAGCCTCAATTTTCTTCTCTATGTTGTTTGCGATCTCTGTTATTTGCTCGTCATTCATTTTTAAAAACTCTGAGGCTATTGGTTCATGTTCTGCGCTGGTATCTCTCCCAAACTTTAATGCTAAACGTCTATGATCGCTTCCCAGGCTATTTTTTCCGTTTTCAACAAAACACTGCACCAAACACTGCAACAAAACACTGCAGCAGCGCCACACCGCGGTTAATGAAGGGGAACTTGCCTCCCCGATTCGCATCGCTTCAGAAGCATGGCCTTCGAGATTTGCGTTTGTCACTTAGGGGAAGTCGTAGCTGAAGCATGAGCAAATCCACCCGCCACCCGCACGGCTCCGTCTACTTGAAATGGCGGACGGCCTATGGGTTAATGTGACAGATACCGCGCACATATTCGTGATCACCGCCCATATACACGTTAATTATGGTGCCAAGTGTAGTGTTTTCGAGAATATGTGCCCTCATCTTGAATTGGTAAGGCCATATTTACTCTTAGCGTCAGGAATAAAGGCGACAAAACGTGGTGATGGCTGGCATGCCACAGCAGCTTAAGCTTCGGCTGAAGTGCAACAGGCGTACTGTTTGCAAGCACGCGTAAACCAACAGATACGGCTATGCCAGGTGCACAACTGACTACTCAACCAACTGACAATCATAAATTATTCACTTGTGCGCCCAAGCAAGCATTTACGGAATCCGTGCTGCCATACGAATTCCGCCAATGTATCAACACAGTGATCACACGCAGTGTTGAAAAGAAAGGCTCTTGAAACAGTGACCGCAGGTACTGCATTTGCGAGAAAGCGAAGCTTTGTGTATAGTTTCCATAAAATAGTAAAAGAAAGGTTTCTGAAGGAGCCGAATTCCGAAAAAAAGGTAAGCGTCGTGAAGACAAATAAATGGCCTTACGACGTGTCAGAAACTCTCGTCAATGCATTGGTCCTGCAAAAGCTAATGTAATACGTGGAGCAGTGGTAGCATCTCTGCCTCACGCATAAGTCCCGGGTGCAAGTACCAATGTGTGACAATCTGTTTTTTTTATGTAGCAAAAACGTAATATACAATTTCACAGGGGCAGGCAAACATATTTTACCTTAGCTACTGCTGATTATATATGCATACGTAATAGCAAAAATTATTCTGTCTGCTCACTTTCTCCTAAACTGCACGAAGCAATTATCAGTATGACACTCAGGTTATTCGTAATAATTATTGTATTACCGATATTGCGTGTTATGCTTATTTATTGCAGTGTTAAATGGGCAAATTAATGAAACAAATATAATTGTAATTATTTTCTTTACACAAAAGTAAAGACAGAGCCCTACCAACTTTCTTTAAACTTTCTTTGAACTTTCTTCTAACGAACTTGCTTCAAGCGAAAAAGGAACGGAGCCTATTAACTTTTTTTAAGGTTACTTTAAACGAGCTTTCTTCGAAGGAAAATAAAAACAGAGCCAACAACTTCTTTATAACTTTCTTTGAACAAACTTCCTACAAAAGAAAGTTAAAGCAGATCCTACCAACTTTCTTGTAACATGTGTTAATAGAAAGTAAAAGTACATAGGATGCTACTAAAGTTGATAGAAAGTTGGTAAATGATCTAAAGTAAGGAAGTATTTTTGTATGGGTATACATGGACAATGCGTAGTGCAGTAGTGGTGGTTTGTCTGCCGAGGATTGCCTCCCGCACTGCTTGCTGTCGTGCCAACCGAGCGCAGTGCGTTTTGCCCGTTGGCCGTGAGGTGGTGCGCCGTTGTCGTTTTCCATCGGTGACAGAAGCGTGACGTCGTTCGAACGTGTTAGAAGCACGTTCGCGTTGTGTTTTTGCGCGTGCCGTGTCGGCGGGAAGTCACGTGGTGGTTGACGCTACTACCCCCACGATTCCGGCGTAATACCCCGTGCTCGCTGAATTCTCAGTCAGTCGCCGTTCCGACGGTGTGTCGAGTGTGTGACAAGCTTACCGTGACTACGGTGTGACGTATTACTACCTCAACAGAGGAACGTGAAGATTCTTGCTTTGCTTGGTGTGGGATTTTGGATTCGCTGTACGACATCGCCGTTCCTACCTGCCACGCCCCGCCAGAGGTGTTATTTTATTTTCTCCCTGCATTGAGCATTTGGTTGCTCGACCGAGAGGATTCCTGACATGGCACGCTACGGCAGCCTCTGCGGGCTTCCGGCTTTGGCGGTGACGGTGATCGTCCTCGGCTGTCTTCTCAGTAAGTGTTCATTTGTTGGACCGTCCTGTTTCGGCTGCGTATTTTTAGCGAGCCTCCGAGACCCGTCTCACAGCGCGAAGCAAACGACGCCTCTTTTCGCAGACAGCTACGTATGTACGTCTGCTTCGGCGCAGCGTTAGCCAGCGCGGAAAAGCCGCTCCTCTATAGCTGGCGCAACCTCACTGCGTAATTTTGTTTACGTTTCGGCGGCTTTCAAAATGTAGGTGTAGAGGAGCGCACGAAACGTGATGCAAATTAACAGTGCCACGAGGGGCGCTATTGTCGTCTGGAGCGCGAACAATCGCCAACGCGGCGGCCATCAGAGCTTTGACCTTGTGCGCCGGCTGCTACACATGCAGTCGTGCTGACGTGATATCTCGGCTATGGTGGCTGGAAGGGGGAAGTGAGAGCACCGAAGGCGGCGGAGTTAGATTGTACTAGAACTATTGAGTGGCGCGACCGATGAAAAATACCCGATACAACTTTCTGTTGCTCAACACGTGCTACATAAAAGCGTTTTTCCGAGCGTGAAAGAAGCCCACAAATACACTCAATATTGCCGCGCGACCTTCCGCTCGAGGTACCTTGCGTGCATTCGCGGACTTCCTTCACGCTCGGAAAAACGCTTTTATGTCATAGTCATAGTCATGCTCATGCTTATTTAGCCATAGTCATGCTCATGACTATGACTTCGACCATCAATCTTTAGCCTTTTCCTTCACATAGTAACACCTCCGAACCAATTCCATCGGGTTTTGAGTGTTAATCTTTTTTCACTTAGTCATTGTCATTCCTGTGGAGTCATGGCCATGACTATGACTTCTACCACAATCTTTTAGCATTTCCTTCACTTAATACCCACGTGCGAACCCCTTTCAGGGGTTTTTGTGTGTTAAACGTTTGCGCTTTGTCATTTTCATTTTGGCGGAGTCATGCTCACGACTATGAGTTCTACCATTATCCTTTAGTGTTTCATTTACTTAGTTCCCACTTTTGAACCCAGTTCAGTGGTTCTTGTGTTTTAATTTCTTTTGCTGAGTCATTCTCATTTTGTTCTTGTCAGGCTCACGACTTTGACTTTTACCATCATTCTTTAGTGTTTTCTTCACTTCGTACACACGTCAGAATTCGTTTCAGTGGTGCTCTTAGTGTTTATGTTTTCTTGCTGAGGTTAGTCATTTTTTCCGAGTCATGGTCATGACTATAGCTTCTACCACCCAACTTTGGTGTTTCCTTCAATTAATAAGTACGTGAGAACTCATTTCAGTGGTTTTTCAGTGTTATTCCTTTTCATTCTGAAGCATTTCTTGGCAAACAATTGCCACTTTGACAGTATCTATCTATCTATCTATCTATCTATCTAGCTGCCTACGCCTGTTAAATTTTTTGCGGAGTCATGGTCATGACTATGACTTCTACCACCATCCTTTAATGTTTCCTTTCCTTAGTACCCACGTCCGAACTCATTTCAGTGTTTTTTAAGAGTTAATATTTTTTACCGGAGTCAGTGTCATTTTAGGCGGTGGTTTCATGACCTTAATGACACGCATTTCATGAAATTCATATCATGACCTATCATTTATGTTCTTCATACACTGTTGTCATACTATGCCAATTTTGGTACCCATCAAGTTAATGAAACGACCATGAGAGCACCAAGACGTCGGCAGCTATTTCTTGACTTACATGACACACATGTGATATTCATATCATAACCTATCATTTATGTTCGTCATGCACTCTCGTCATACTATGCTAACTTTGGTAAACATCAAGTTAACGATACGACAATGAGAGCACCCAGATGTAGGCGGCTAGATAGATAGATAGAAAGGTAGATACTGACAAAGTGGCGAATGTTCACCAAGAAATGCTTCGCACTAAAAAAAATCACACACACCGGAATAGCGTTCTAATCACAGTCGGTCACATAGGCCGGTGGCTCGCAAGAAGCGCAGAAGCGCTTGTACGGCCTTCTTCTGTGGCGTTAAGTGCAGTATGTGGTGGAGAATTTTTTTTTCCGACAGAGGCCGGTCGTCGAATTGGTTGAACGCGTTGGTAAGAGAATGTCTCTGCGCGCTGTACGGCGGGTGGTCGCACAAAATATGTACAATCGATTATTCATTGCCGCAGTTGTCACAGGCTGCGCTGTCGGCCATTCCTATGCGGAACACATAGGCGTTGGTAAACAAAACGCCCAACCATAATCGGCGCAAAAGGGTGGCGTCTCTTCGGCGAAGCCTTGATGGTACTAGAAGGCTTAGGTTTGGTTACAGAGAATATAAGCGAGCATGCTTGAATTGCGATTCATTTCATTGTGACCTTGTGCGTTGGCGAGCAAGCACGCGGAGCTTCCGTGCAGCGTCAGTCCGAGAAAGTGGTATGGGCCGTTGGTGATCTTCTTTATGAGCTGTGCGGGCAGCTTGATCGGCCCGTTCTTTGCCGATAATTCCGCAGTGACGGGGAAGCCAACGAAAAGATAATTCTCGCCCTATCTCAGTCACATTGTGTATTGATTAGGCAATCTCAAAAACCAGCTAGCTGCTCGTCTGGACAGCGGCACAAAGGTGATTGTAGAGACCACAGAGCTGCCTTTGAGTCGCAGAACATTATCAATTTGTGTGCCACTTGATCACTAATGAATTGGAGTGCATACAAAGTGCTGCGAGCTCTGCTGCAGTTGATGCTGTGACGTGAGACGTCTTGAATTTAATAGTTGTGCCCATCGTTGGTATGACAACTTCCGCGGTAGAACTGTTCGGCAGGACGCATCCGTCGGTGTATATATGGGCAGAGTCCTGGCATTTCTCGTTCAGCAGAAGTAAGGCGAGCTGTTTAAGAGCTGGTGATGATAGCTCTGCTTGTGTCTGGATGCCAAGTATAGTCAGGTTGATATTTGGCACCAAGGAGCAATCAAAGTTATTGCGACAGGAGTGAAGCAAGTGGGTGATGATTCACCATGCGTGGCTATTGGTTGACAGAAAGAGGTACGCGATATGTCCGCTGGCAGAGATGCCAGGTGGTGGTGGGGAGTCGGGGCAAGAATTTGTACATATATGTATATATATATACACACACATATATATATATATATACATAACACTAAGAAAAGGTTGGGATGTTTGGCCATGCCAGTTGGGTCAAGTCGGGACTCGGAACATATACTTAGCTGTCGGGACTTTCCCAATCAATTTGGGCCGGTTTGCAATCCTAGGTGTGATCGGCACTTATAGTTTCATTTGTGATCGTTTTCATCCAGAGTATAGCATTCTAGGCGAACTTTTTCGGTTTTTAAATAAGAGCTTCGTTTTAATCACAATTTAAATTACATGTTTTTTGCTACCACGTAAAAATATTGAATATGGCCGCTGCCATATTCAACAAAAGTGAACGTATGTCACGCATGTGATCGATGAATATTACCATTATATGCCGTTCAAATCCCCGAATGCAATTTCGGAATACCGCCCTCGCAGCTTTCCTGATTAAGAAGGCGTGTGTTATATATCTTGCAACAATTACAGACTATGTTGGAAACATCCCTTGCTAAAGGGCTTTTTTTGTTTTGTACAAGGAAACGAACTTTCATTTCATCCATTTATCGTTGTTAATTAGGCAATGCACCTACGCTGGTGCTTCATCACGGACTTTCACTCCAACTTTTGCGTCCGAATGTCCACACTTTCCATGCAGACGCTAATAGAAGATTGATCCGCGGCGGGTAACAAAGGCAAGTAGAATACATCATACGCGAGAGTGAACCGCCTACTTCCGGAACACTGTGCTGCTACTGCCGGCTCTGGCTACATGCAACGAGTTCCAGGCACTGAAAGGGAATCCTAAAAAAACAACGAAACCAACAAGTATCAATGAATAAGCACATGTGCGTATTCACGACCAACGCGGAGAGTGCGGCTAATTATTTCCACGAAAAATAGCGCCAGAGTATTCTCCCCGTGGGCTTTCGCGCCGGTGCGTGTAGGCGTGCTTGCGTGTCTGTGAGTATTTCGGTGTGTGAATGTGCATGATATGTGTACGTGACTCGGTGCGTCTGCTTTTCTATGCGCGTGCGGGCATGTTTATAAGTGTATGCAAGTTCCTGCCTGTATGTTTCTTTGTACACTCATGTATGAGAGAAGCACATCAAATGTTTAGAGAAGATCACACACACACCCGTACACACACACAGTTCGTCACTGCAAGATTACCATTCGTAGTGTCTTCCATAATAGTTGCTTTCGTTATTGCTCATCGGCGCTAAGACACTGCTCTCAACTGCTCGCATTCGGTGGTGTTCATCCTCTAGAGCACTATATGAGTGCTCACAAAAGAACTACACACTGTTCAAAGCAATAAATCACTACCGGCTCTTCCATGGCGCTTAAAACTTTCGCTCACAAAACGACCACATTTTTCCTCGATTGTAACGCGAGGTTTTTTCCAGATTTTTGCTACCTGAAGTTAATCCTCGCGTTACAATCGAATACCGAAATTGATTTGTCTAAAAAGTGAAGTGATGCACGCAATTTTAATCGAGCGAAATGCGAGCGAACGCACGGTTCTCTGCCGTGCGTTCGCTCCCCGTGAAAGCGTGCAAGGGACGCATGCTTTCACGGGGAGCGAACGCACGACAGAGAGCAAAAGCGATAAATCTGTCGTGCAAAAGGTCCAGGAAGCCCAGCAAGGACAGGAGGGACAGGAGGCGCCGGAAGCGCAGGAGCCCCAGGAAACCCAGGAGGTGCAGGAGGCCACGGAGGCAGCGGAGCTGCCGGGGGCCCAGGAAGCATAGGAGGCACAGGAGGCGCAGGAGCTGCCGGGGGCGCCGGACTCGGCGGGAGCGCAGGAGGTGCCGGGGGCTCAGGAGGCGTCGGGGGCGCAGGAGGCTCCGGGGCCAACGGAGGCACAGGAGGTGCAGGAGCCGCCGGAGCGCCAGGAAGCGGCGGAGCGCCAGGAGGCGACGGAGGTGATGGAGGTGATGGAGGCGATGGAGGGGCCGGAGGCAAGGGAGGCATCGGAGGCGTAGGAGGCGCTGGAGGTGCCGGAAACCCCCCCGGACGCCCAGGACAAGCCGGACACCCAGGAGGCCCCGGGAGGCGATGAAACCTTTAGCTGCGACACCAAATGCGTTTGCTCAAGGCAGCGTTCTGACAGTGGTCTGCAGTTATCGAGTGTGATCTATTCATGTTCGCTTCTGCGCGCTGACACCATGCTTGTTCATTCTGTTAGTAAGCGAATGTGTCCAAGTTTACGCAGCCGATAAAACTACTATCCTTACTCCGCATAGCTCTCTGCTAATTTGCTATCGTAATTGCTGCTTCGCCTTTCTGGCGAAACTACAACTTTTTCATACATCCGGTGGTTTTGCGTTACTTTAGCGGCTTTCTTCTTTTTGTTTTTACTGGACGCAACAAAATGTCACCCGTCGCGTAACTTTAGCGGTTTTCTTCTTTTCGTGATGAACGCATTGAAAAGTCACCCCTCGCGTTACAATCGTGGTCGCATTACAATCGATTAAATATGGTATGTACCTCCCTGTGTACTCCCGGCCAAAATATTGTTTTGGTTAGTGCCGCAATTATCTGCCTTCCATTTCTGTGTCCGTTAACATGACCCTTCTCGTTTAGGACTCTTCTATGTTGTATCAGAAGCATCAATTGCATCAGTTGTTTCCATTCACTCCGAAATTTTCTATATACCAGGTCCTTTTTCAGCTCGTATGTCACACCTTCTCTGACCCCTTCTCGAATAGATCTACCGCCGATCCTCCGCATCACGTACCTGAGTGTTCTATTCTCTCTCTGCTGCCTTCCCAGCTCTTCCGCGGATACATCAAGTTTCCTTACTACTGTATGCCTGTTCTCATCTTGTTCTTTATCCCTCTTACTGTCGTCACAGTTCCTAGATCTGTTTGACAAGATTGGTTCACCGAGCGACTATGGGTCCTCGACTGCTCTCGGTCCTGGTGTATTTCCTAAGATCAGGTCATACAGCGGTTCTTCTACGTACCTGGCTGTGACAATTCCTGTATAGTATGGTGTGAATATACAGATCTTAGCCTCCGGGAGGTATCTCACCGAGCTGTCCACGAACTTAACTGGTTTCACCTGTCCTGTCATGCTCTTTGGAGGTACCAACTTCTCCTTACAAGCACAGTGTCCGCACCCGTGTCTTTTCATACAGTAGCCTTCTTTCCTTCTTTACCTTCTACCACTGGCATATCTCGCTCTTTACTTTCGATAATGCCTGCACTCACGACTTCTAATCTTTCCTTTTCTGCAGACCTGCGAGCTTCGCGAGTTTCACTAGGGGCTATACTCGTTGGCACTTCTCGTGATCTGCGTTTGCATTCCTCAGTTTTGTGTCCGCTCTTGTTACACCTTTCACAATATTTCCGTTCAAGTTGTTCATCACGTGCCGCACGACAATGAATTTCCTGACGACCGGGATGGTTACGGAGAAAACATCTGTGCTTTCCCCTGCGCCCATCCATTTGGGGTTTCTCTCTCAGCTCATCTTCCTCTCAAGTGGGAGCATCTCTAACCCACTTTCCTAAATTTCTTAGTGCCTGCGCCTATACAAACTGGTCTGTTTCCTCTGCTATCTCCTCTACAGTCTGTAGTTTTCTCTTTTTCAGAAATATGGCCAAGCCATTGCTACATCTGGCCAGAAATTTCTCACCCACAACATTGTCTAGAACTCCATTATATGCCTTTTTTTCGTTTCGGACAGCTCTATCCACCTCTCAAAATTGTTTGTCAGGTGTCATGCGAACTGCTTTCCCATTTAAGAATCTTCTGGCTTGCATAGCGTGAACATTCCCCAAAAACCTTCAGGGGTAAACTTGATCTTTGCAATAAAGTTTTTTTTAACTTTCTCATAGTCTAACTATTCTTCTGCTGGAATCCTGCCAAACACACTCACAGCCTGCCCTACTAAACACAGGCTCAGGGCGATGGCCCACTTGCTCTTCTCCCAACCTTGCCCGACTGTGGTCCTCTCAAACCGAAGCAAATACGCATATAGGTCATCCCTTTGCTCATCGAAAGGTGCCATTAGTTTCCTGCGGCAAATTTGTCGCGGTCTGGGAGAAGGTGAGTCGGATGACGTTGACGTTCTACTTGCTTCACGGGAACCCTCATTCATTTCCGCTAGGTTAATCATCGCCAAAATTTGTTTTAAATTCGAAGCATTTCTTGGCGAACATTTGCAGGTATTTGACAGTATCTATCTATCTATGTATCTATCTATCTAGTCACCTACGTCTTGGTGCTCTCATGGTCATATCGTTAACTTGGTAGGTACCAAAAGTGGCATAGTATGACAACAGTGTATGCCGAACATAAATGATAGGTCATGACATAAATTTCATGACATGCATATCATATAGGTCATCAAACAGCCGCATAAAATGACTATGACCCAGCGAAAAAGCTGGCAGTTGTCACGCACTGTGGAAATCGATGGTTTGCGAATTAGTGTACAAGGATTCTATAAAGTTAAGGAAACGACCATGACAGCACCAAGTCTTAGGCAGCTGTTTCATGGCCTACATTACAAGCATGTCTGAGGAGCCCTGTCGGCTAGGCCTAAGAGCCCTTAAGGCGAAATCCTTAGTCATGTTCATGAATATGACTTCGACCATCAATCTTTAGTCTTTTCCTTCCCATAGTACCACCTCGGATCCCATTACATTGGTTTATGAGTGTTGATCTTTTTTCGCTGAGGCATTGTCATTTTTGTTGAGTCATGGTCATGACTATTACATCTACCACCATCCTTTAGTGTTTCTTTCACTTATTAACCACGTCCGAACTGCTTTCAGTGGTTTTTGAGTGTTAATCTTTTTCGCTTTGTCGTTGCCATTTTTGCGGAGTCATGCTCACAACTATGACTTCTACCATCATCCTTTATTGTTTCATTTAAGTAGTTCCCACGTCCGAACAAATTTCAGTGGTTCTTTTAATTAGGCCTTAAAGGCCTTAATGCGAAAGCCTTAGTCATGCTCATGACTATTATTTCGACCACCAATGTTTCACCCTTTCCATTACTTTGTACCACATCCAAACCCATTACATTGGTTTTTGAATGTTAATATTTCGTGAGTCAGACTATTTTGCTAAGTCACGGTCATGACTATCTATGGCTTCTACCATCGTCTCTTAGTGTTTACCTCACTTAGTACCCACATCAGAACTGTTTTCAGTGGTTTTTCAGTGTTAATGTTTTGCGCTGAGTCATTGTCGATTATGCTGAGTCATGCTCATGACTATCACTTCTACTATCATTCTGTAGTGTTTCCTTCACTTAATAGACACGCGAGGACCCATTTCGGTGGTTTTTGAGTGGTAATGTGTTTTTCACTGAGTCATTGTCATTTTACGTGGCTGTTTCATGACCTACACGACACACATTTCATGAAATTCATATCATGACCAGTCATTTATGTTCGTCATACACTGTTGTCTTACTGTGCCAATTTTCGTAAATAGCAAGTTAACGATACCACCATGAGAGCACCAAGACGTAGGCGGCTAGATAGATACTGTCAAAGTGGCAAATGTTCGCCAAGAAATGGTTCGCATTTAATATGGATCTCGGCAGGCCATGTAATGCGTAAGATGGATAACCGGTGGACAATTACAGAATGGGCATACCAAGAGAAGGGCAGCGCAGTCGAGGACGGTAGAAAACTAGGTGGAGTGATGAAATTAGGAAATTTGCAGGTGCAAGTTGGAATCGGCTAGCGCAAGATAAGGGTCATTGGAGATCGCAGGGAGGGGTCTTCGTCCAGCAGTGGAAATAAAAATAGGCTGATGATGGTGATGATGATGATGATTATAAGGCTCATCACACGGAAAGACCAGTGTAGTCGGCGTTGGCGGGACCTCAATGTTCCAAAAGTGAGCCAATCAAGGCAGTTCGTGACGCCAATGAAGACAACGTTAATTAAGCCAGAGTGAAATAAGGTATAGGTAATTAGGGCGAAGTTAACTAAGGCAGGTTTAATTACGATATAGTTCATTACGGCGCTCGAACTATACAACCAGTGGTCGGAGTCGAACTCACGACCTTTGGTATTATTTAAGGCGAAATTTTAGGCATGAAGGGGCACCTGACACCGGCAAAAAAAGTATCGCCGAGAGCTAGTGGGGCTATACTAGTTAAGGTGCAACCAAATTAGGAAGGCCCACTAAGGTTCAAGAAAGTCACTCCCTCACCAGAACAGGAATTGGCCTCCCTGGTGCAGAGTTCATCCACTGCCTCCCTCATGACTCGTGCAATTTACCCATGGCCCTCAGTCCCCAGCGGCTGCGGAGCACCTGATCAAGGTGGCGGTCAGTCCTGCGACGTGGCAGAGGGTGCTAAGAATCTCTGTACCCGGATAGGCCGCCAATGGAAACGGTACCTGGCAACGTTCAACACGCGTACCCTATCTAGTGAGGCTAGCTTAGCAGGGTTATTTGGAGAATTATCAGGTATTGCCTGGGATATTATTGGCCTTAGTGAGGTGAGAAGAATTGGTGAAGCTCATACAGTGCTGACTAACGGCCACGTCCACTGCTACACATGTCTTCCAGGTAGCAGAGAATTCGGGGTAGGATTTCTAATTCACAAGGACATATCGACAAGGACCAGGACAGTGATGAATTCTACAGCAATAATGAGAGGGTAGCAGTGGTCGTAATACAGCTGAATAGGAGGTATAGAATGAAGGTTGTACAAGCCTACGCCCCAACCTTCAATCGCGATGATAAAGAATTAAAACAGTTTTATGAAGCTGTTGAATTAGCAATGAGAAAGGTGCAAACTGAGTATACTGTAGTCATGGGCGACTTCAATGCAAGGGTGGGTAAAAGTAGGCTGGCGACAAAGGAATTGGCAACTACGGCATCGATTCTAGGAGAACTAGAGGAGAGATGTTGGGAGCATTCGCGGAAGAGAATAGGCTCCGAATAATGAATACCTTGTTCAGGAGGCGCAGCTTAGTGGACCTTCACGAAGTGCAGCTTCAGGTGGACCTGGAAAAGCCCTAATGGAAAAACAAGGAATGAAATAATTTCATACTCTCACCGATCCCAGCATAGTGCGGGATATAGAATTGTTAGGTAGGATAAAGTGTACTGACTACAGGCTAGTGAGGTCTAGTATTTCTCTCAGTTTGAAGAGAGAAAGGTAAAAACGCAGTAATGGTAAAAGCAGACCAATTCAGGCTGGTGCTCTCAAACAAATATGTAGCTTTAGAACAGGAAGATAAAGACAACATAGAGGTTAGGAATGAAACCGTAACTAGGTTGATCTCACAAGCAGCAATTAAAGTGGGAGGCAAGGTACCAAGGCAACGCGTAGGTAAGCTCTCCCAAGTAAGAAAGGACCTAATAAAAAAACGGCAAAACATGAAAGTGTCAAACTCGAGAGGTCAGTTAGAATTTGTGGTATTGTCGAAACTGATCAACATGAAGAAAGTAATAATATCCGAAATTATGTCGTGGAAAAGATTGAGGAAGCAGTAAAATATGAACACAGCCTGAAATCAATGAGAAGAACACTATGCATAGGACAAGGCAAAATGTATGCACTCAAAGATAAGCAGGGTAATATTATCATCAATTGCCATGACATAATAAAAGCAGCGGAAGAATTTTATACTGACCTGATTGATTTTATACTGATTTTATAGCCGCCAAGCTACTTTCATTCGAAGTAGTGATGAACAGGATACAGAGGCCCCTTCTGTAACTAGCACTGAAGTTAGAAAAGCCTTGAAAAGACACCACCAGGGGAAAAGCTGCTGGAGAAGATGGAATAACAGTCGAATTAATCAAGGATGAAGGAGATGTACTAGAAAAGCTTGCGGCCCTTTATACGCAATGTCTCACGACTTCAAGTGTACCAGAGAGCTGGAAGAACCCCAACATTATACTAATCCATAAGAAGGGAGACGTTAAAGAAGTGAATAATTATATACCCATTAGCTTGCTTTCAGTATTGTATAAAATATTTACCGAGGTAATTTCAAATAGAATCAGGGAACACTTGACTTCAGGCAACCAATAGAACAAGCTGACAGGGATATGGCAGGGATGGCAGGAAGGGATATTCTACGACGGATCATATCCATGTCATCAACCAGGTAATATATAAATCTGCGGAGTACAATCAACCTCTCTATATGGCTTTCATACATAATGAAAAAAAACATTTGGTTCAGTAGAGATACGAGCACTCATAGAGGCATTATGTAACCAAGGAGTACAGGATGCATACGTGAATATATTGGCAAATATCCACAACGATTGCACAGAAACCTTGGTTCTCCACAAGAAAAGTAGAAAGTTACCTATCAAGAAAGGGGTCATGCAAGGAGACACAATCTCTTCAATGCTATTCACGGCATGCTTAGAAGTATTCAAGCTCTTAGACTGTAAACGCTTAGGAGTGAGAATCAACGGTGAATATCTCACAACCTTCGGTGCAGTTGACATTGTCCTATTCAGCAACAATGGGGAGGAATTACAGCAAATGAATGAGAACCTTAACCGAGAAAGTGTAAGGGTGGGGTTGAAGATAAATATGCAGAAGACGAAGGTAATATTCAATTGCCTTGCAAGGGAACAAGAATTCAGAATCGCCAGTCAGCCTCTAGATTCTGTAAAGTTGTACGTTTATCTTGGTCAGTTACTCACAGGGGACCCTGATCAGGAGAAAGAAATTTGAAGAATAAAATTGGGCGGGATCGAATGCATACGGGAGGCATTGCCAAATCCTGACTGGGAACTTACCACTGTCGTTGAAAAGAAAAGTGTACAATCATTGCATTCTACCGGTGCTAACATATGGGGCAGAAACTTAGAGGTTAACAAAGAAGCTCGAGAACAAGTTAAGGACCGCACAAAGAGCGATGGGACGAAAAATCTTAGGACTAACGTTAAGAGACAGGAAGATATCGGTGTGGATCAGAGAACAAACGGGGATAGCCGGTATTCTAGTTGACATTAAGCGGAAGAAATGGAGCTGGGCAGGCCATGTAGCGTAGGATGGATAACCGGTGGACCATTAGGGTTACGGAATGAATACCAAGAGAAGGGAAGTGCAGTCGAGGTCAGCAGAAAACCAGATGGATTTGCAGGCGCAGGTTGGAATACGCTAGCGCAAGACTGGGTTAATTGGAGATCGCAGGGAGAGGCCTTCGTCCTGCAGTGGACATAAATATATCGGCTGATGATGATGATGATGATGATGAGCAGGACATCTTAAAGTGTTTGTGCATATTATCAGTGGACAGACGGTTGAGGTGCCACGAGACAAGTGAAAACTTGCCGAGGGTGCGGTGGCGAAGAGCATTCGAGAGCAGTCCAGGCAGCTGCAGGATAGGACGGCATTTAACCGCAAACCTTATTTCACGCAGTGCATTCCACGGCAACATCCAGGGAACCCGTCTGCATCTTGGCCAGTGTATCTACTCACATCGCCGCCGCATCGCGACTTGTCTCGCACGTGTCAGCGCATTGATACGCTTATCAAGTTGGATACAACGCTGGAGGCTGCAGACAACGCCCCTGGACAGAATCGTGTCGTCATCCCAGGACTATAAGAGCACTGAACTCACCGGGGAAGAGCATCATTCGAGAGCAGTCCAGGCAGCTGCAGGATAGGACGGCATTTAACCGCAAACCTTATTTCACGCAGGTATGTGCTGAAGCATTTTGAAACGCTTTATTAGCGCGCACTGTAGCTCTTGGACTGCTCTCTGAGTGAAACTTGTCAAAATTAGTACTGTAAAAGAGCTGGCTAAGGCAATGTCTGAATTGGCTGCACAACTTGCGAAGAATCATGAAGATTTAAAACTTGATCTCATCAAATTGATTGAGAACGAAATGGAATCAATGAAATCAGCAATGAACTTCAATAATCAGAATTTCGAAGAATTTAAATTGGAAGTTGCTGCAGTCAAGTCGGACAACATTGAAATAAGAAAAGAGAACAGCCGCCTGTCAAAAGAACTGAAGGATGTTAAACAAGAATTGACTGCCCTTGCACAATACAGTCGTAGTTGTAACCTGGAAATCAAGGGTATTCCAATTAAGGCTGGAGAGAACCTTGGTACCACAATGCAAACCATCTCAACCTGCTTGAACGTAGAAATTAAAGACTCTGTCATTGATGTGATACACCGCGTTCCCACAAAAAATAATTCAACTGCACCAAACATCATTGTCAAACTTGCTTCTCGAAATATTAGGGACCAAATTCTGAAAAAGGCAAAAAAAAAAACAAAGAATTAACACGAGTCACCTGGGTTTTGCCTGTGAAGTCAGCCCTATCTTCATAAATGAACATTTGTGCATTTGTGCCAAGCAAATAAAGTTCTTTTGGGGCTTGCACTGAAAGCGAAACGAGAAAAAGACTGGAAATTCGCATGGCTATCGGATGGAACAAATTCTAATGAGGAAATCCGAAAACTCGAGTGTGGTCCATATTACAAGCACCGAAGATTTTGCTCAGATTGTATAGCAGTTGGAATTGGCACCCCTGGTAACAACGTTACTTTGTTTTAATGGCTTATGACCTTGATAAAATTGAAGATTTACATCGTAAACAAGATCATTTTTCAATTTTGCACTGTAACTTATGCAGTATTGGAAAAAATTTAGAAGGCGTATCAGTATACTTATCGCAGTATACTTTTACTTATGAGATTATAGCCATAACAGAAACATGACTAAGAACAGGTGAGACAGTCCAGCTACCGGGTTATGTTACAGTATCGCCACCAAGATTGGGGACAACCCGAGGTGGAGGAGTGGCACTATTTATTAAAAGTGACATTAAGTATGTTACGCTCCCACAAAGCTCAATTTGTCAATCACATGCTGAAACTATATTTGTTCAGTTGAATTGCGGTGCCACAGTAGGAGTCGTGTACCGGCCACCTTCATCAAACATGAACGATTTATTACAAGAATGGAAAAAATAATCGTACCCCTTGTTTCCTCAGAGGACCCTATAATCGTTTGCGGAGATTTCAATATTGACCTTTTGAAACAGAATTGTTATGATTACATGTTCTTACTTGAATCACTCAATCTAAAAAAATGTCATTTCTTCTCCCACACGCATTACAAACCACTCCGAATCTCTTATTGATCACATCTTGTGTAATTCTGAATTTAGAGTATCAGCTAGTGTCTACAATGTTACCATTGCAGATCGCAGCCCGACGTTTCTCTCCTTATCTCGAAAATACATGCCATCTTTGTGTAATACACGGAATAGAAGATCCACTTGTATAATTTATGCAGAAATACGATGATTGCTTCAAGGTGTAGATTTTCAGAAAGTATTTGATTTGTGCGACGTACATACTCAGTGTGAAACACTAATTCAATTTATGTGCAATGCCATTAAGCAATCTACAAGAGTATATGTGCACCACAATTGCGAGCGACCGGTGTGTCCTTGGATAACCAATACTGTACTGGAAACATTAAAACAGAAAAACTCTTTTTACCGTAAATGGAAACGCAATAAATCAAATTCATATTATAGGGAGATCTTTAAATACTTTAGAAATAGCTCAGTTAGTATGATTAGAAAATCGAAAAAGCAATACTATACTAACCTTATTAAGAACGAGAGCGGTAACACAAAAAAAGATATGGGAAATCATAAAAGAAGTTATAGGCAAAGGCAAAATACAGAGCATTCAACCTGAGAAACCATCGACGCAAGTAGCTAATGATTTTAATTATTATTTTGCTAACATAGGAATGAATCTAGCTAATCAGTTTTTATCCGGTAAGCCCGCACTTGTCCTACCTAGGATAGTTGAAAACGACTTTCACCTAGAATAACTCATAACGAACTTATATCAACGATAAACAAAATGCCACTAAAGAAAGCGGCTGGTCATGATGGTATACCCACTAGGGTTTTAAAAGACAATATTGACATTCTCTGCACTCCCATATGCCATGTATTTAATCTAGCGTTTGCTTCTAGCTCGTATCTAGATATATTAAAAAGAGCCAAAGTCGTTCCCGTATACAAGTCCGGAGATTCGAATAGACTAGAGAATTAAAGGCCAATTACAGTTCTGAGTGTGATAAACACAGTTCTTGAAAAACTAATTTCCAACCGATTGAAGCGATTTCTAAACGATAACAATGTAATTTGTCCGCAGCAGCATGGCTTTGTTCCCTCCAGGTCGACATCAACTGCAGTCTTGACACTTACGCAATTAATAAATTGTGCACTTCATCAAAATAAACTAATTATAGGAATATTTTTGGATATAAAAAGGCATTTGATACAGTTTCCCACTCAATACTATTGCAAAAACTAGAAAGTTATGCAGTTACAAATAACTCCCTTAAATTTTTTTCCAGCTATTTATCCTCACGGAAACAAATGGTAGTAATTGGTGATTATTATTCTACATTCAGCACAGTCACCAGTGGAGTCCCACAAGGTTCTGTGCTCGGTCCCATATTATTCTCGTTGTACATTAATGACCTCCCTAATTCTCTACAGAACTCAAACTTCCTAATGTATGCGGATGACACAGGTTTATTATTGACTGGAGACACACTCCCTGCACTGCAAACACATGTGATGGCCGAGTTACCAAAAATGTCCTCATGGTTTTTAGAAAACAAATTAACTTTAAATAGCAATAAGACAAAATATGTTGTTTTTCGATCGAGGAAAAACAGTGTTCACACCAGTCAAATAAATATTAGGTTAGATAATAGCCCCATCCAAGAAGTTGATTCGATTAAATATCTGGGCGTAATATTTGACCAAAATGTACATTGGGAAGCCCATATTCATAGTGTATGCAAGAAGGTCGCATACGGTTTTTACTCCTTAATAAAAGCAAAACAATATTTCCCTCGAGAAGTACTCAAATCCCTTTACTATGCGTTTTGCCATAGCCATATTAGTTATTGTTTGGAATCATGGGGCGTGACTTACATGACGTACTTACAACCTTTACATAAACTACAGAAAAGGACTCTGAAAATAATTAGCACTTCAACCTACAACAGTGATACATTGAATGATATTTTCCAAACACAACATGTGTTATCGGTTAAGGCACTATGTAATCATAAGATCTCAATTTCAGTTAATATTTTGTGCGCTAACGTTCCTATTCCTCGAAACGTCTTTTCTTTTCCAACTCGCAGTACTAGACATGCTTTGAAAGGTAACCTCAATTTACCAGTCTTATAATATATATGGCGAAACGGTAATTGAATTCAATGGCACAAAAATCTGGAATATTTTACTCCTAGAGGTAAAAACCGCACGCAATTTCAAGCAGTGTAGCAAATTATTTTTTCTTGACAACCAGAATATCTAACTTACTTGCAACAACTAATTAGGAATATTTCTTAATGTTTCTTGTGTATTATAGATCAAGACATGTTCCAGAATTCTGCACCTGACCTGTCTGTTATATTTTGACACTGGACCGGAAACTAGCCTTCCCTGGCTATCGGTCCAGATATCTGTGTAATCATGTTCATGTGAAGAAAAAATAAAGCACTTGCACAATAAAAAAAGGGTTCCCGAGCCTTCCCTCGTATCTGTTTAACCAACCGGAAAAAAAACGCGAACGAAGAGAGATGATTGGTGACATGTTCTGTGCCATCTTAAAGGAGCTGTCAGAGAATGCGCCGAGTCGTGTTGGGTGCCCCTTTTGCGCTTTCAGGGACTGAGTGCACGCATCACTAAATTCTTAACAGCGGCGCTGTTTTAGCTTTTAGCTTCCCCGCGTAGTGTTCGCAAAAACTCGCCTAGCGATGACGTCACTGCGTACAGCTGTGCCGATCGCATCACCTTGCGATAGCCAAACATTAGCTAATCAATATTCGCTCAATAAACAATAAATTCCGGAAAATGCTAGGGATGACTTCGTAGTGCTTTGTCTAGCCCAAATACATGGCCAATACCTTGTGATAGCCAATCAATAGCTAATCGATAATCGACGATAATCGATCAATAATCAATAAATTCTAGAAAAGCATAACCTGTAATGCCTGGACCAGCTAGGTGCCGATCAGCTCCGCTGTTTCTTTAGCCTTGCGCCACTTGCGCATGCTACGCTAATTTTTATACAGTCACGCGCATGCATACACGCATACCTTGCAGGAACCTTGCATAAAAATGCATTCTTAGGCAAGGTTCCTGGAGCAGCGGCGGGGATCCAGTCTTGAAGTAAAGGCAGCGAAAAAACGTGCGAAGCTGCTGTAGGTGAAGTTGGTTTCCTCGTAGGCACAAATCATTTGCCTTGATTATGTCCCTATTGACAGTTTAAGTCTTAGCTATACATAGGGGCATACAGTTGTTTTTAGTTCGTTTTGTTTAATAAAGCATTCATTGGTTTACAAGAAAGTTGTGCTGTTATTTTTGTGGATAACAAATTTGGTCTCGCTAGTTGGCGTATAACTGCCTCAGAGCAAAGTGTTAGGCAAGTAAAAGCAGCGAGAAAACGTGCCAAGCTGCGGTATGGGAAAAGTAAACTGCATGAAGGGTTTTGGAGGCAGGAAGAAAGATACGACACTTAAAAACGCAGTTTCTGCACTTCGTCGTGTGCATTACTTCCTATCCTGCTGTTTACCCTTCTTTCAGTATGAACCAACTAGCCCTATATATCTTATTGCTGTAGATGGATACCGCTTTCGCATGGTATGACTAGAACACGACCGATCGTGAAGCACGCGCAAGCTGCCCGTCCGCTCGAGCTCAAGGCTGCGGCGAGGCGTCTGTAGTGGAGAGCGACGGAACGGCTCTGCCATCTGCCGGCTGCCCAAAGAGTCGCGACAGCGGCGGTAAGCGCACGGACGGAGACTTTTACAACTGAAGCTAGTTTAGTAACGTTAGTTCAAACGTGCTAGAAGCACGTTCGCATTGTGTTTTCGCGTGTGCCGTGGCGGCGGTAAGTGACGTGGTGGTTGACGCTACTACCCCCACGCATCCGGCGTAATATCCCGTATTCTCAGTTGGTCGTCGTTCCGACGGGTGTGCCGTGCGCCTTTGTGTCGAGTGTGCGACAAGCTTATCGCGACTACGGCGTGACGTATTACTACCGCAACAGAGGAACGTGGGGATTCTTGCTTCGCTTGTAGTGGGATTTTGGACTTCCATAAGGATCGCACTGCGGAAATACACTTCGGGGGACATTTAAAGCGACAACTTCAATTAGGAACAAGGGGCACCCCTCAAGGTGCGGTCCTCTCCCACTTCCTTTTCAACGTGACCATGCGAAACCTGCCGCCGTTACTGGAAAGGATCCCGCGTATCAAGCACTCTATTTACGCTGATGCTATCACAATCTGTACCAAGAGCGGTTTGGATGGTGAAATCACGGAAGCACTACAAGCGGCCGCAGACACCATACAAAATTTTGTGCGACAAAATGGTCTTGCGGGCTCCTCGACAAAATCCGAGCTTCTCGTCATCCGTGATATATCTACGAAATCCGCCACCGAAAGGGATCTCCTTCCCCTATCCGAGTCAATATGGAAGACGGCCCAGTTCCGCCCGTATTGACAATAAGCGTCCTGGGCATACAAATTCAGCATAATACTCACAATTCCGAGGCTATTTCCCTATTTCAGTTGACAGCCCACCAAATATCTGGCCTTCTCGGACGAGTAGCTACACGACACCGCGGTATGAAGGAAGTCGATCTCTGTCGTCTGACGCAGGTATTCCTAGTCATTCGCGTAGTGCACTGCTTCCCATACTACCACCTGCGGCTTTCCGACAACGAAAAGGTCAACAGTGTCATCCGCACAGCTCGTAAAGCAGCGCCGGGCTCCCTAGGCATGCGAACACTGAACGATTACTTGAGCTAGGGGTATACAATGCGCTAGACGAACTCATGGAAGCCCATAAAACTTCCCAACGTGAACGACTTTCCAGCACCGCAACTGGCAGGGTCATTCTGGGCAAACTCGGGCTGAATCCCGTTATGAATTGGGCAGGACAAACCAGAGTAGCCGCTACGGTCAAACGCCAATTGGTTATCAAACGGTTACCCAAGAGCATGCTTCCCGGGAGACACGATAAGAGGCGGTCTGCCAGAGCCAAGGCCCCTAAAGAAAGGTACCAAAACAACCAGCACACTGCGTGTGTCGATGTGGAAAATCAAAATCACCAAAATTACGTAGTGAGCGTCCTGACCGGAGAGGGACGCCGCCACCACAAGAACACCGTCAACCGTAGAAGTGGAAGAGACCGCCATTGCTTTGGTCATCGCGAATCCCTCCGTGCAAACCGTCATATGCGACTCCAAAAGGGCAATCGCTAGCTTTTCGAGAAGCAGCATAGGTGTCTGCGCGGCGCGAGTCTTGCGGGACTTCACAAGCGAAACGGATATTGAGCTCGTGTGGGTGCCGGCCTATTTGGAGAATCAAGAGAATGAGGAGGCGCACTGGGTAGCCCGAGGTCTAATCAACCGGAAAGTGTGCCCCTCAGACCCGGATCCCCTGGATGAGGCACCGACTACATACCACGAAATAACAAACTACTACAGGGAGAACAGGCGAATCTATCCGCCTCCAAACGCAAGCCTCACGCGAGCACAAGCCTCGATCCTGCGTCGAATCTTAACTAATTCGTTCCCCAGCCCAAATTGGCTGGCCATTATTACCAAAGGGCAATGGAACCGAATATGTCAGAACTGCACAATTCAAACATTGGCTACCCAAAATCACATTCTTTGTGGGTGCGAGGGTTTACCCCCTCCCAAGTGGCTCCTGCCAGCTCCCTCACAACATACGTGGGACGAGCTGCTGAGAACGCCAGATGAAAGACGACAGCCAGCCCTCGTCGCCTGGGCCGAAAGGGTCGCTCCTCGAGAGGGGCCATTTTAGGACTCGGGCCTGCCAGACCTTACCTGGGCAGAATTTTAATAAAAGTGTTACCACCTAGCGGGGACATGAAAAAACAAAGAAAGAAAAGCCGGGCATCGGCTTTAAAAGTTCGTCAGGAACGCGCTCGGAACGCCGTCGTCCGTGGCAGCTGACGCGTCCCAACACCGTCAGCTTCCGCCGTTGGACCCAGCCAAACGGTCGAGAATTCAACTATGGCCGAGACATTCTTTCCCATTGCACCCTCCCCTGTCGCGGCAGGCCGCACCTTCTTTTTGTTATCGAGCGGCCATATAGTGCGAAGCAAACGCCGCGCCTTTCGCAGAGAGCTACGTATATATATATATACATATATATATTGCGACGATGTCTATTGTCGTCGATACGTTGCAAGAACGCTACGTAAAGGTAGGCACTGCGAGGGCTTTTCGTAGCACGGGGGTCACTCGCGATCACGGCACGATACTTCGTCTTCCTCTTCCGTCGGCACATACACAGGGGCGGCTTCTGCTTCATTACAATGCCCCGGGAGCGAAGCATAGCCATCCTGGCGACTCAGGGCGCAGAGAAGACGAGTGGGTCGTAATACGGTTTCAGGCGGTTGACATGTACTGTCTCGCCCACTACGACGCAGGTCTGGTGACACTGTGAGCGGCTCAACGATGTAGTTGACCGGTGAAGTGGCATCGATGATACGGTACGGACCGTGATAACGCGCCAGGAGTTTTGAAGAGAGGCCAGGAATGTGGGCTGGTATCCAAAGCCAAACAAGCGAACCGGGAGCAAAGCTGGGTGGTGGTTGATGAGTATGGTCATGTCGTGTCTTTTGACATTCTTGAGTCTCGCTAGTGAGGAAACGTGCCAGCTGACGGAAATCTTCAGCATACTTGGCGACTTCGGAAAGGGGAGTGTACTCTGCGGTGTCAGATTGGTAAGGCAGTATGGTGTCCAAAGGGCATGAAGGCTCACGGCCATACACAAGGAAAAAGGGGGAAAAGCTGGTAGTCGCTTGTGTCGCGGTGTTGTATGCGAACGTGACAAAGGGGAGTACCGCATCCGAGTTGGAGTGGTCGGATGAAATATACATCCGCAACATGTCGCCAAGTGTGCGATTGAACCGCTCGGTCAGGCCGTTGGTTTGGGGATGGTATGCAGTCGATTTTCGGTGGATGATCCTGCACTCAACGAGGAGGGCTTCGACACCCTCCGACAAGAAGACACGGCCCCTATCACTCAGTAGTTCTCGGGGAGCACCGTGGCGAAGAACAAAATTGCGAAGGATGAAAAACCCAACTTCACGGGCGGTCGCTGCCGGCAGAGCTGCAGTCTCTGCGTAGCGAGTAAGATGATCTACGCCGACAATAATCTACCGATTTCCACTCCCGCTGCATGGAAGCGGGCCGTAGAGGTCGATGCCGACGCGGTCGAACGGACGAGCCGGGCATGGTAGCGGCTGCAACGGTTCTGTGAAATGGTGTGTAGGTGTCTTGCCCTGTTGGAAAGTAGTACAAGCCTGAATGTACTTTTGCACAAAGTTGTACATGCCTCGCCAATAATAGCGCTGACGCAACCTTGTGTAAGTTTTGAGGACGCCGGCATGAGCGCTTAGGGAATCAGCGTGAAAAGACGCGCAGATGTCAGAGCGCATATGACGAGGTATAGCAAGGAGCCATTTCCGACCGCCGGGCATATAGTTACGGCGATATAGAATATTGTCTCGCACGGAAAAGTGGGTTGCTTGGCGACGCAGTGCTCGTGTCGAAGGGACATCAGACAGAGTGGCAAGGTAGTCGAGTAAGATTGCAAGTGTTGGGTCCTTGCGCTGCTCTGTGTGCATGTCGGTGATGGTCAATGGTGACAGGGTGGACGCGGAGTCGGACAAAGACGCCAAGTCAGGCGTCAGTGGGGAGCGGGAGAGCGCATCAGCGTCGGAGTGCTTGCGACCGGAGCGGTACATGGCGCGGATGTCGTACTCTTGCAAGCGAAGTGCCCAACGTCCTAAGCGTCCCGACGGGTCTTTCAAGAAAGAAAGCCAACAAAGGGCATGGTGGTCTGTAACTACGGCGAAAGAACGGCCGTAAAGGTATGGACGAAACTTGCTTAGTGCCCAGATGATCGCCAGGCACTCCTTTTCTGTCACTGAGTAATTCAATTCTGCTTTCTTTAGAGTACGGCTAGCATAAGCGACGACGTATTCATCATAGCCAGCTTTCCGTTGCGCTAAGACCGCACCAAGGCCAACTCCGCTGGCGTCAGTGTGAACTTCCGTAGGAGCAGCAGGGTCGTAATGGCGAAGAATTGGTGGTGAGGTGAACAAGTGGCGCAACTGCTGAAATGCCGCATCACATTCAGGTGAACACGCTGCTATGCCGTTACTGTCGGAAAGTAAACTTGTCAAGGGCGCCATGATGGATGCGAAGTTGCGTACGAAGCGACGAAAATACGAACATAAGCCAATAAAACTTCTGAGGGTTTTGATAGACGTGGGCGTAGGGAAGTCTGCAACGGCGCGGAGCTTGTCTGGGTCCGGGAGGACGCCGTCCTTTGAGACTACGTGACCCAAGATGGTTAACTTGCTTGCAGTAAAACGGCACTTTTTGAGGTTGAGCTGTAGGCCGGCAGAGGCGAGACAGGTCAGAATGTCATGCAGGCGAGCGAGGTGTGTCGGAAAATAGGTTGAGAAGACGACGATGTCGTCGAGGTAACATAGACATGTCTTCCATTTGTGGCCGCGAAGGATGGTATCGATCATACGCTCAAAAGTAGCAGGCGCGTTGCACAACCTGAAGGGCATGTAAGGGCATGACGTTAAACTTGTAGAGGCCATCGGGTGTAACGAATGCGGTTTTCGGACGGTCAGGTTTGGCCATTGGAACTTGCCAGTACCCGGAGCGCAGATCCGAGGAAGTGAAATATTCTGCTACTTGCAAGCAGTAGAGAGCGTCATCGATTCGAGGCAGTGGATAAACGTCTGTAATTGTTATCTTGTTTAGGCGTCTGTAGTCGACACAAAAACGAATGGAGCCATCTTTTTTTCTTACCAACACGACAGGTGAAGACCAAGGACTTTGAGAAGGACGGATGACTTCACGTTTGAGCATGTCGTCCACTTGCTCTGTGATGACTCGTCGCTCTTTGGCCGATACACGATACGGGCGCTGTCGCAAGGGCGAGTGGGAACCGGTCTCGATGGTGTGAGAAACACCGGTGGCACGGCCCAATGACATCTGATGGCAGTCGAAAGAAGAAAGAAACTTGTGAAGGAGAGCGAGAAGTTGGCGGCGATGAGTTGGGGAAAGAGCAGGGTCGATGGCGTTGTCAAACCACATTGAAGACGATGAGTCTGAGACAGAAGCGATGGCGTCAACGTAACAACGGTGGGAGTCGGTAGGAGCATCGAGATCATCAACGTAGTCGACCGCCTGCAAGTATCCTAGGGTCTCTCCACGCAGTAGGCTGATCGGGTACTGGTAGTAGTTGGTGACCAGCATAACAGTTGACCCAGATGTTATAGTGAGCACGGGAAACGGAAGAACGATGTCCTTGCTCTGAGCAAACACATCGGACGGCGTGACGCTACAGTGGCGTCAGAGTCGGCAGCAGACGACAGAACAACAGCCATCGACGACTCAGGGGATATGGTTGTGTCGGCATCAACAATGAGTTTATCGGCAACGCGAGGAGAGCCGGTCAGCAGTGATTCACATAGTGGTAAAAGCGAAACTTCTGCACGCGAACAGTCAATGACAGCATGATGACGTGACAGAAAATCCCAACCAAGGATGAGGTCGTGAGAGCACGATGGTAGCACGAAACACTCGATTATGTACAGAACTTCGTTGATGACAACACGGGCCGTGCATACAGCTGAAGGGTGAATTCGCTGCGCGCTGGCAGTGGCGAGCACCAGGCCAGAGGGAGCTGTAGTCACTTTTCGGAGTTTGCGACGAAGGTTCTCGTGAATGACGGAAACGGCGGCTCCGGTATCAACTAGCTCAACTGCGGGTACTCCCTCTACAAAAACGGTAACAACATTTTGCGGCGGAGATGGAGGTCTTGAGAACGTCGATGTATTTGCAGTTCTTGCCTGAGGAACTGCACCAGTCAGTTTCCCGCTTCAGTGGGAGCTCGACGACGCAGGGGCGAAATCGAACGCCGACGAGGGGAAGGGGAACGACGAGTTTCTGATGGGCGATCAGTTTCAAGACGTCTCGGTGAAAATGGAGACGCGGCGGCATTTTGTGGTGCGTGGGTGGGCGTTTCAAAGGTGGTAGGCGTTGTTGGGGCGCGGCGGCGACAGAAGCGCGCCACATCGCCAGCAATGCCGCAGGCGAAGCAGGTAGGCCGGTTGTCTTCAGTGTGCCACGTGGAGGTTGGACGAAAAAACTGCGGTGACGGTCGGGCAACTGGAAATGAAGCCGGATGCATGAGTGATGAAAAGGAAGCTGGCGGCGGAGGAGGCCGTGCAACCACGGCTACGTAACTGAGCGGCAGCGACGTAGGGTGAGTGGGAAAGTTGGCATATGGCTGCGGCACACTCATAGGATTAGGTGGGAAGGTTGTAGGAGCTGCAGGAAGCACTTCCGATATCTGATTGCGGATGGCTTGGTGTAGCGTTGGAGTCAAAGCTGCCGAAGGTTATTCGCTGTGAGGCAGCAGCGATAGCTGCCTGGCCACCTCTTCACGAATAAAATCTTTTATATGTTGCGATAGGGTCGAGTTGGGCAGACGGTCGGCAGAAACCGCAATGCTCGAGACGGAATCGGCGAGCTGAATGTTTTGGCGAGCGATGGAACGTTGGCGGCGCAGCTCGTCAAAGCTCTGACAGAGGTTAGTAAGGACGGATACGCTCGTTGGGCTTTTTGCCAGCCGCATCTGGAATACGCTGTCCTCTATGCCCTTGAGGATATGTTTAATCTTGTCATCCTCTGAAATGATGGGATTTACCCACTTGCACAAATCGAGAACATCCTCGATGTACCTGGTGAATGTCTTTCCAGGCTGCTGTGCGTGCTGGCGCAGACGCTGTTCAGCGCGTAGCTTACGCACAGCGGGGCGATCAAACACTTCGGCAAAAAGGGTCCTAAATGCTGACCAGCTTGAAAACTCTGATTCGTGGTTGAGGAACCACAGTTTGGCTACGTCGGCGAGGTAGAAGGACACATAGGACAGCTTAGCCTGGTCGTCCCATTTGTTATGGGCACTTACACGTTCGTACGATGCGATCCATGCTTCCACGTCGTGTTTGGCGGTCCCACTGAATATGGGTGGATCGCGATGAAGAGGGACGCCGGCGCAGACGACAATGGCAGCCGGTGGTGCAGGCGACGAAGTTTACATGGTGCTGCAGGCGACGATCGTTTACATGGATTTCAAGAAATGCGTGTCATATACGTGATGAAACAGCCGCCTTAAACGACAATGACCCAGGGCAAAAGCTGATAGATCCTACGCCCTGTGGGAACCGATGTTATGCGAAGCAGTGTGCGGAGAGCCTATCAAGTTAAGGAAACGATCATGACAGCACCAAGACTTAGGCGACTGTTTGATGGCCTACATTACAAGCATGTCATGAAATAATTTCAGCATTCCTGAGGAGTCCCTTTGGCTAGGCCTAAAAGACTTTAACGCGAAAGCCTTAGTCATGCTAATGACTATGACTTCGACCATCAATCTTCAGCCTTTTCCTTCATTACGTTGGTTTGCCCATTACGTTGGTTTTTGAGTGTGAATCTTTTTTTGCTTTGTCATTTTCATTTTTGCAGAGTCCTGCTCACGATTATGACTTCTAGCATCATCCTTTCGTGTTTCATTTATTAGTGCCCACGTCCGAACCAATTTCAGTGGTTCTTGAATTTTAATTTGTTTTGCTGAGTCATTCTCATTTTTGTCTAGTCATGCTCATGACTGACTTTTACCATCATTCTTTAGTGTTTTCGTAACTCGGTACCCACGTCAGAACTCATTTCAGTGTTTTTTCAGTGCTAACGTTTTCTTGCTTATTCATTGTCATTTTTGGTGAGTCATGCTCATGACTATGACTTCTACCATCACCATTTAGTGGTTCCTTCCCTTAGTACCCACGTCGGAACCTATTTCAGTGTATTTTGAGTGTTAATATGTGTTTTGATGGGTCATTGTCATTTTAGGCGGCTGTTTCATAACCTATATGACACGCATATTACGAAATTCATGTCATAACCTATCATTTATGTTAGTCATACACGGTTTTCATACTAGGCCAATTTCGGTACCTACCAAGTTAATGAAATGACCATGAGAGCACCGAGACGTCGGCAGCTATTTCATGACCTACAATGCACACATGTGATATTCAGGTCGCAACCTTTCATTTATGTTTGCCATTTAGTCTAGTCATACTATGCGAATTTTTGTAAATACCAAGTTAATGATACGACAATGAGAAAACCAAGACGTAGGTGACTAGATAGATAAATACTTTCAAAGTGGCAAATGTTCGCGAAGAAATGCTTCGCATTTAAAAAAGATTAACTCTCAAAAACCACCGAAATCGGTTTGGACGCTACTACTAAGGGAAGGAAAGACTAATTGATGATGGTAGAAGCCATAGTCATGAGGATGACTCAGCAAAAATGACAATGACTCACCAAAAAAGATTAACACTCAAAAACCACCGAAAGCAGTTCTGACGTGCTAACCGAGTGAAAGAAACACTAAAAGATGATGGTAGAACTCATAGTCATGAGTATGACTCAGCGAAAAAAAGATTAACACTGAAAAACCACCGAAATGGGTTTCGACGTGGGTAGTAAGATAAGGAAACACTAAATGTTGAAGGTAGAAGTCATAGTCATGAGCCTGACTCAGCAAAAATGACAATGACTCAGCGAAAAAATATTAACACTGAAAAACCACCGAAATTAGTTATTAACACCAAAAAACCAGTGCCATGGGTTCGGATGTGATCCGAAATGAAGAAAGAAAGATAAATATTGATGGTCCAAGTGAAGTCATGAGCATGACTAAGGCTTTTGCCTTAATGTCTGTTAGGCCTATCTAATGGACTCCTCAGCACTCATGACATGGATATCATGACATGCGCGTAATGTACGTCATGAAACAGCTGCCCAAGTCTTGGTACTCTCATGGTCGTTTCTCTAACTTGCTAGGCTCCCCGCACACTGCTTTGCATATCATGGATTCTCACAGGGGGTGGGATCTGCCGTTTTTTTTCTCTTTCATGCTCTTCGCACGCTCATTCAAGCTGCTTTTCTTTCTCTCGCTGAGCATACCCGAAAAACGTCATCGCCTCCTCCTGTGACATCTTCAAATCTTTAGCTATCGCCGCCAAACGTTCCCACTCCATCTCTAGACCACCAGGATCAGTGAAAGGGCCGGAATAGTATCCTGGCAGGCTCGCCAATGTTATCACAGATCTCGGGAGCGCGGCTTTTCAAGAGATGGACTAAGACACATATGATGGCACAGCACATATTTCACCACATGCACTGTTCACACTGTTTACGAGAATGTCCCAAACACTTTACATATATAAACGCGCTCAGTTTTCGTTACTTTGCTCCAGAACATCCTTAACTTCAAAACTGGCATTTATCTCTTTCTAACCATATTTCTGAAAACTGAAATCTTCCGCATGCCATTCCTAAATGATATTCCTTTTGTATTCTACCAGTTGCACCTGGTTCCTTTTTTTCTGTCTTTTCTGAAATTCTCACGATTGCCGACTTACATTCTGCTTCCCTCTTTCTCCTATGCCTACCGGGTACAGCTTGGAATGGCTCAGGTTGAATTCTGGCTTCCTCATCTTTCTAATTGGCGCCCACATCTTCCCATGCACCTGTGTATTATTGTGCCGTTTTCCTTTCCATCTCCTTTGAATCTTCTTCCTCCCTTTACACGTTGCATGTCTAGGGCGATTCAATTATCTGTCTTTCTCATTTCTCTCGGATGTTGACTGACTCACCACTTCTGATGCGTGGTGATCCCTGAAACAGACTTGAATTACCAACCGCATGTCGTTTCGAGATGAAGCTTCTTTTTTCACTACTAACAGGGTGCAACAGCTGTGCTAATTACGTCATTTCTATGCAATTTCGTATTTTTGCACCACGCTGCACCGAAACGGTCGACCAGCCGCGAAATTTCTCGTTTACGTTAGTTTTAGCGCGAAATAAAGGCCGTGTTGGCAACCTACATCTTGGACATAGCCAATCAGTCCAGTTCGATCCAATAGCGCCGACATGATACAAGCACGCGCCGAGACGAGACGTTGGCGTGTTTGGTGGTGGGCGCCGAAAAATATTTTTGCAGTCGGTTGCAGTGTGTTGTACATCCAGTAAAATCTCGCGGAGACACGAAGTGCGCGTTGCTCGCAGAAACGAATGCAGTTCGTCATTGCCGCGTTCACTCAACAAAATCCTCGCCATATCCGTGCACGCGGTCACGAACGGAGCGGGTATGAATGGTCCTTTGGGAAACTCGCTCGGCCCGGCATTGACGGCGTGAGCTTGGTAGGCGACGCAATGCACAAAATTAGCAATGGTTTGGTCCCACGCGGCAACAGGCAGCGCGTTGCAATGAATGAAACAGTGCCGATTTTCGGTGCACACACAGACACACACAGTCAACAACAGACCCTGGTAAGCCGACAAAGAACTCCCGTTTTATTTTAAGTCCTTAATATCCGTAATCGTAATAGTATCCGAAACTGGAGGCCACCGCCGAAACGGCAAATTAGTGTCAAACAGTCGCTTCGTGTTTCGACTACCGCCGGAACGTTGCGACACATCGTCAGAAAAAAAAAAGCCGGCAGATCCTATGCCCTGTGGGAATCGATGTTATGCAAATTACTGTGCGGGGAGCCAACCAAGTTAACGAAACGACCATGAAAGCACCAATACTGAGGCGGCTGTCTCATGACTCACATGACACGCATGTAATGGCATCCATTTCATGAGTCCTGAGGAGTCCATTTAGCTAGGCCTAAAAGGCCTAGCTCATCATGGCCTAGCTAAAAGGCCTAGCTTAGTCATGCTCATCACTATTACTTCGACCACCAATCTTTAGCCGTTTCCTTTACTTAGTACCACATCGGAACACATTACATTTGTTTTTGAGTGTTACAATTTTGCTGAGTCAGACAGTTTTGCTGAGTCACTATCATGACTATGGCTTCTACTACCATCCTTTAGTGCTTTCTTCACTGAGTACCCACGTGCCAACCCATTTCAGTTGTTTTTGAGTGTTAATATTTTGTCACTGAGTCATTGTCATTTTTGCTGAGTCATGCTCATCACTATCACTTTTATCATCGTCCCTTAGTGTATGCCTCACTTAGTACCCACGTCAGAACTCATTTCAGTGGCTTTTGAGTGTTAATGTTTTGTCGCTCAGTCATTGTCATTTTCTCTGAGTGATGCTCATGACAATGGCTTCTACCACCATCCTTTGGTGTTTCCTTCACCTAGTACGTACGTCCGAAGCAATTTCAGTGGTTTTTGAATGTTCATTTTTGTCCTGAGTCATTGTAGATTTTGCGGAGTCATGCTCATGAATATTACTTCTACCATCATCCTTTAGTTTTTCCTTCACTTAGTACCAACGTGAGGACCCATTTCGGTGTTTTTTGAGTTTTAAAGTTTTTTTTTTGCTGGCTCATTGTCATTTTAGGCGGCTGTTTCATGACCTACATGACACGCATGTTATGAAATTCATGTCATGACCTATAATTTATGTTCATCATACACTCGTGTCATACTTTGCCAATTTTGGTGAATAGCAAGCTAACGATATGACCATGAGAGCACCAAGACGTAGGCGGCTAGATAGATACTGTCAAAGTGGCAAATGTTCGCCAAGAAATGCTTCGCATTTAAGATTTATCTGGACAGGCCATATAATGCGTAGGATGGATAACCGGTGGACCATTACAGAATAGGTATTCCAAGAGAAGGGAAGTAAAGTCGAGGACGGCAGAAAACTAGGTGGAATGATGAAGTTATGAAGTTTGCAGGCGCAAGTTGGAATCAGCTAGCGCAAGACAAGGGTCATTGGAGATCGCAGGGAGGGGCCTTCGTCCTGCAGTGGACATACAACATTGACTGATGATGCTGATGATGATGATGATGATTTTAAGGCTCATAATGCGGAAAGGCGGGTGTGGTCGGCGTGTGTGTAACCTCGATGTTCCAAAAGTGAGCCAATCAAGGCAGTTTTTGACGTCAATAAGGGCAATGTTCATTAAACCAGAGTGAATAGAGGTCGAGGTAAGTTGGGTGAAGTTCACTAAGGCAGGTTTAATTAGGATAGAGTTCATTACGGCATTCGAACTACAACCAGTGGTTGGAGTCGAACTGACTACTTTTGGTGTTAATTAAGGCGACGTTTCAGGTATGGAGTGCCACCTAACAACGGCAAAAAAGTATCGCCGAGCGCTAGTGGGGCTATACTAGTCAATGTGCAACCAAATTAGGCTGGCCCACTAAGCTTCAACAAAGTCACTCCCTCACCAGAATGGGAATTGGCCTTCCTGGGGCAGTATTCGGTCACTACCTCTCTAATGACTCCTACAATTTACCCATGGCCCTCAATCCCCAGTGGCTGCGGAGCACCTGACCTAGGTGGCGGTCAGACCTGAGACGCGGCAGAGGGTTCTAAGAATCTCTGGGTCCGGACAGGCCGCCAATGGAAACTGTACCTGGCAACGTTCAAGACGTGCACGCTATCGAGTAAGGCTAGCTTAGCAGGGCTATTTGAAGAATTATCAGGTATTGCCTGAGAAATTGGGCTTAGTGAGGTGAGAAGAACTGATGAGGCTTATACAGTGCTGACTAAGAGCCACGTCTTCTGCTACAGAGGTCTTCCAGATAGGAGAGAATTCGGAGTAGGATTTCTAGTACATAAGGACATAGCAGGCATCATTGATGAATTCAACAGCTATAATGAGAGCGTAGCAGTCTTCGTAATAAAGCTGTATAGGAGGTATAGAATGAAGGTTGTACAAGCCTACGCCCCAACCCCCTGTCACGATGATGAATAAATACAACAGTTTGATGAAGATGTTGAATTAGCAATGAGAAAGGTGCAAACTCAGTTTACTGTAGTCATGGGCGACTTCAATGCAAAAGTGGGGAAAAAGCCGGCTGGCGAGCAAGCCATTGGAAACTACGGCATCGATCCTAGGAACACTAGTGGAGAGATGTTCGTAGAATTCGCGGAAAGGAATAGGCTCCTAATAATGAATACCTTCTTCAGGAAGCGTGGCAACAGGAAGTAGAGCTGGAAGAGCCCTAATGGAGAGACAAGGAATGAAATACATTTCATACTCTCTGCCGGTCCCAGCATAGTGAAGGATGTAGAAGTCTAGGATTTCTCTCAGTTTGTAGAGAGAAAGAATAAAGCTAACAATGTACACGGCAACCTAGAAGCACTGAGGGTAAAGCATCCCAATTCAGGGATGTGCTCACAAACAAGTGTGTAGCTTTAGAACAGGAAGATAATGACAACATAGAGGTAATGAATGAGACCTTAGCTAGGTTGATCTCAGAAGCAGCAATTAAAGGGGGAGGGAAAGCACCAGGGCAACAGGTAAGTAACCTTTCGTAAATAAAAAAGGACCTAATAAAGAAACGGCAAAACATGGAAGAGTCAAACTGGAGAAGTAAAAATTCGCTGAACCGTTGAAACTGATCAACAAGAAGAAAGGGATATTCGAAATTATAACGTGGGAAATATTGAGGAAGCAGTAAAATATGAACGCAGCATGAAATCAATGAGAAGAAAACTATGCATCATACAAAGCAAAATGTATGCACTGAAGCACGGTAACATCATCAGCCATTTCGATGGCATAGTAAAAGCAGCAGAAGAATTCTATGCCTTCTTGTACAGTGCCCAGAGCTGCCAAGCTACTTTCATTCGAGGTAGTGAAGAAAAGGATACAGAGGCTCCTTCTATAACTAGCGCTGAAGTTAGAGGTGCCTTGAAATACATGACCAGGGGAAAAGCTGCTGGAGAAGATGGAATAAAAGTCGATTTAATCAAGGATGCAGGATGTATCTTAGTTGAAAAATTTGGGGCCCTTTATACGCAATGCCTCTCGACTTATAGTGTACCAGAAAGCTGGAAGAACGCCACCGTTACACTCATCCACAAGAAGATGGACGTTAAATAATTGAAGAATTATAGTCCCAATAACTTGCTCTGAATATTGTATAAAATATTCGCGAAGTTAATTTTAAATAGAATCAGGGCAACATTTGACTTCATCCAACCAAGAGAACAGGCTGGCTTCATTAAGGGATATTCTACGACGGATCGTATCCATGTCATCAACCAGGCAGTTGAGGAATCTGCGGAGTACAATCAACCCCTCTCTCTATATGACTTTCATAGATTATCAAAAAGCATTTGATTCAGTAGAAATACGAGCAGTCATAGAGGCATTACGTAACCAAGGAGTACAGGATGCATACATGAATATATTGGCAAATATCTACAAGGATTGCATAGGTACCGTGGCTCTCAACAAGAAAAGTAGAAAGTTAACTATCTAGAAAGGGGTCAGGCAAGGAAACACAATCTCTCCAAAGCTAATCACGGCAAGCTTAGAAGAAGTATTCTTTTTTTCAAGCTTTTAGACTGGGAAGGCTTAGAGTGAGAATCAACGTTAAGAGACAGGAAGACAGCGGTTAGGATGAGAGAAGAAACGGTTATAGCCGATATTCTAGGTGACATTAGGCGGAAAAAACGGAGCTGTGCAGGCCATGTAATGCTTAGGATGGAGAACCGGCGGACCGTTAGGCTTACAGAATGCATACCAAGAGAAGGGAAGTGCTGTCGAGGACGGCAGAAAACTAGGTGGAGTGATGAAGTTAAGAAATTCGCAGGCGCAAGTTGGAATCAGCTAGCGCAAGACAGGGGTAATTGGAGATGGCAGGGAGAGGCCTTCGTCCTGCAGTGGACCTAAATATAGGCAGGTGATGATACGAAAGCACAAGTAGGTCGACGCTCGAACATAGTTGACATTTCCACCCAAGGTGATCACAAGGATTTCACGCCCTTCCTCATCCCACCACTGTCCTAAAAATTACTATTATTTTTCAGAGCGAGCTTTGTTTCGTACTGTGACAGCGCAAAGTTTCCTCGGCCTTTTTTTTGTCGGGCAATATTTGACATAAGACATGAAGTCATGGAGACATAAAATTCTGCGGAAAATCTTGCCACTCTTGTCGTGACTCCGCAACTGGGTAAGGAGACAGAAAAAGAGCCGCGTCTATTCCACCCTGTGAGAGTGGATGTGCGGGGAAGCTGGTGCGGACGCTAGGCAAGGGCCACCACCCAACTAACGTTAGACGACGTCAAACAAGCACCACCACCGCACGCAACGCACGTCAGATGCAGACGTACGTATGCGTAAGCACAGCATACATTCTCGTTCTTCTAGGCCGTCCGCCAGCAGTGAGTGCCTTTAGAAATAAATAATGTTTAAAAGTAAATACGTAAAGTACGACTTACAAACAAGATGAAGACATGATGGCTTCGGATTGTTATTCGAATCGACGAGAAAACAAATGTGCTACGCGGAAACTGAGCGCAAAAGCTCTTTTCCAGCAGCCGTTTGAGGCGTCTCCGTGTGGCCGCGACCGCTAGGTGGCGGTACCATTACTACATACTTCCTCATTCTTGGACTCTCTCCGGCAGCGCAAGTGCATTTTTGAACTAATTGAATTTTTGAAATTAAGCTCGAAAATGTTTTGACCAATCGTGGAGGCAGATTGCAGACATTGGAATCAAAACAGTTTGGAATCTTTTTACGTTAGAGCTCCCCTGAAACACAATGATGACGGAGAAATTTGATGAGCAATTAACAATACATATACATATGAAACAGGGCGCGGATCAAATATACAAGAATAACACCTAACAGCATTTCACTAAAATAAAGTTCAAAAGAAAACAACGATGTCATACGCGTGGCCGGGCAGCACCCGCAAGACCATAAACCGTGAAGTCGGCGCGCGGAGCTTTCCCGAAGAATGCTGGCGGGCCGATCTTGCTGAGGTGGCTGCAATTGCTGGGCTGGATTTCCCGGGAGTCTAGATTTGACGTCTTCTCTCAAAGCAGGTTGAGCTAACTTAAGGCGATCTACTGTGAGCTTCGTTGGAGACGTTGGTTTGTAGTCTCGTACGTCAACTAGTTCTTCGGAATTCCGACGTGGCCAGGCGGCCCAGGAGATACTGGACAGCACTAGCCCCCTGATGGCTTCTCAGCAGCACTTAGGCTTCAGCTTCTAGACTAATTAGCTGGGACCAAAACCTGCGCTTAAATAGCCTCTACTTTCTCTAGTTCCCTACGTAGGGGAACTGCCGGTATGCAGAGTTCACCTAATTAATTCATGACTCCTCCCAAAAGTCTTGGCCGTGCCCCTTTCAGCATGGACGAAGGATGGTAGATTGCCCTCTCTCTAAGGTCGAGCCCCGGCACTTCATGCACCACACGGACGCACACATCTAGGTCCGTTAATCGGCGTGTCGATGTCTCGAAACAAGATGCCACCCCGTGGGGCCACGACTTTTTTGACGCCCGTTAATCGGCCTGTCGCCTTCTCGAAATTATACGCCGCACAGTGAGGACACAACGTTTTTTTGGTGGCCGTTAATTGGCGTCAAAACCACTCGAAATCTCTCGAAAATATGCCGACCCGTGACAATAAGCATAGCAACCCCTTTATATTGTGCTTACACAAAAGCATTAATATACTTTCATGATCAGTAAGCTTTCTTTGTTGTCATTGCAGGCCGAGAGGGTTCCACTCACCCCCTGTGTGGTGTATTCTCGCCACTACCTGGAACAGGCGGAGTTTCTCCACCTCTGTGTCGACAAGGAGCGGCTGTTCATGGTCAAAAATGCGGAGGAAGGGGTCATCGCAATCATGAGTGCATTTTTTGTATTGAACATAGTATATGGGCCTAAATACTTCAACACCAGTGCAGTACTGGAACAATTGTTTTTTGGTTTGAATGTAACAATGCCAAGTGGTTGTTACAAAGTTTGTGAACAGAGTTGTGCAGGCAATGCGACACCGAGGTTCATGTACGTTACCATAGCCTGACAATTTTGTGCAATAGCTTGAGCAATAGTTTTGTGCAATTTTTAATGTATCATTTCTTTCTTTTTGATCACGATAATAGCATGATCCAGTAACTTCTTCCGCTGCCTCTGTGCCAACCACATTATCTATAGACTGCACCTTTTTTTGTTCTGATGATTGGCAGACAATGTAATAGTGCCCAAGTGTAGGTCACCGAAAAAGAGACGTAGTGTACTGTAGTCTGCACGCATTTATCGAAAATGTTGCTGGGTGTTGCTATGTGCTGCAAAGAAGATTACAATACGTCTAGTTCTTATTAGGTCTGCCTTAACATTAATGTGTGTGAAACAATTGTCAGCAGTCTTGTACAAAGATTATAGCTTGCTTGCTCTTCCTTAACCTAGTTTGTTTATGAAACCTATTTGCCAGCCAGGGAACCATGTCCCAGCTTATAAGTACTGCATGATACAACTGTTAACGTTTGTATTCCCTTATAGGGCACATCAACACTGGCAGCCAGTGCTCAACTTTTCGTAACATGCTGCTTGGTCAATATTTTATATTTTGCGCATGTGTTGCATGTGTAACCTACCGAATACAAGTGAAAGTTTTGTGGTTTGACTGTCCTTTTATGAACTATGTTTTATGCTTATTATGCATAACTTAGCAGCTGAGGCCTGACATACTAGTCAAAACGCAACAGAGTATCCAATTTTTAAAAGGTTTTACAAGGTTTTTACAAGTTTTGGATTGTAAAAAATGTTGCGTGGAACAATTATCAGGCTGAAGTATTGTTACATTGTCATGAATACCGGCAGCCTTTGCTTAACTTTTATGAATCTGCTGGCAGGCTGTAGTATTTTCAGCTCGTTTATTTTTTGTACATGTGTGGCCAATGCCTCATCCGAGTGAAAGCTAGTCGCTTATATACTACATATACTGGTGTTTCTACAAAGAATTTACGTAATATTTAAAAATAGCCGTTCTGAAGTACAAGGACGGCTCGTTAGAAGACATGCTGTCAGTGGTGCCGACCATGGGTGGATGGGTGATAGCTGGTAATTAGTTGCTAATTAACAATCTAATGTATCTTACTTTTAGTTTCAGCAGACTCATTGTAACCAGGAAATTAAAGCAAGCTTTCTGCACAAGACATGTGAACTTTTTGATCTGGAAAAATACAATTACCCGCAGAACTGTGGCGTGATGAATTTAGGCTATCTGAGCACGCGAAACTGAAACTGAGATGCTGCTGAAACTCAAGGCAACATTTTGCTTACGTCGCCCAGCAGCGGGCTACCAGCACACTGCACGAATCCCTATTGCTGCCCACTGTTGGGTGATGTGAGCAGAACGTCCCCTCAAAGGGCGCGTCTTTGTGCTCACTGCAGCCTCGGGTACAGTTTCGCGTGCTGTGATAGCCAAAGTTCATCGTGCTGCAGTTGTGTGGGTAATTGCATTTTTTCCAGATTCTAAAGTCTATATGTGTTGTGCAGAGAGCTTGCTTCAATTTCCCGATTACGATGAGTCCACTCAAACTAAAAATAAAATGTATTTTATTTTTATTATTTAGCAACTAATTACCATGTATCACCCATAACCTCGTGGTCGACACTGCTGGTGTAATGTCTCCAAAGGAACCATCGTTTTATTTCAGAACGGCTGTTTTTACATATCAGCAATGTGTTTGTAGAAACACCCTTACAGAGTTGTGTGATATTACTGTTGAACAAATATAATTGTGTACTCAGGTGAAATATGCACAGATGAAGAGCAGATATATACGTGGTGTCACCTCTGTTAATGTACTATAATTTTTTTGTGTGAAGGCCACCACACAGTTTTTTTGCAAATGGCTGCTCTGCTTTTACTCACTCGTACTCTCTCACTTTTACTCAGTATACACGTATATTATACCACAGATATACTGTGATTCATGTGAATTACTGTGATCAGTTGCAAACTATATATTGTTAACTGCAGTGATACGTTACAAATAATGTTTGTATTTTATTGCTCCTTGTATGAAATACAATAAAGTTCATTCACATTTTCTTTTCAAACTGTTACATATAGGTCTCATATATATGCTTCACCATTTAGTTAAGCTTTGCATTTTCGTACGAATGCAGCAGTGACTTCTTTTGCATGCCCATGGAGTGAAGCAGAATACATATTAGCGAGAGATCTAAGACATGCTAAATGTGATGTTTTTGTGTGTGTATAGTGCATGTGTACGATACGTAAAACTTGTGTTTGAGTTGTATAGCTTGAGCAGATTTAAAAAAAAAGTGATACATCTCCAATGACTGAGACCATGATGCATATTGAACTCCTGCATGAGACAACATGCACTTTTCCAAGCATGGCTCATGGAATAATATTTTAAATCTCCACATGCATAATACATATATATTACTTAACTATAATTTAACTTTAAAAAACATTTGGGTTCATGGAACTGTAAGCAATACACCATAGGTCTCATTCATCTATAAAGTGTTCCACTTTAAAGTTCGGTTCAAGCTATTTGACATCTGGTACAGGGGCTGTACACTCATCTGGCACCCTCCACAGTGGGTGTTAAATAAGGAAAAATAAATGAAGGGTGTAGCTGCCACCCTTCGGTTGGGGTGTTTTCACAACACCCTACAGTTTCTTTACATGGGCACCCTTGTTTTAGGGTGTGCCGAAAAGGCACCTTGTAAAATAGGTGCTTACTTACACCCTTAGGGTGTCGTCTCTGCGACAAGCCTATTTACACCCTTTTGGGTGTAAAAACTTTTACTGTGTAAGGGCGGAAAGGCTGAAAGCTGGACGTATATCGCGGCTTGCGGAGGCAGTCGAAGAAACTCCACGGAGCGTAGGCGAGGTGGGCCGGCATCGACGTTGTCGGAGCACGAAAGAAGTTCTAGCCGAAGAAGGCCCGCGGAGCAGTCGATAAGGGCAGCGTGTGTGGACAGAAAGTCGATTCCAAGTATCAGGTCATGGGGGCACTGTTTTAGAACAGCAAAAATAACACATGTGTGGCGACCAGAAATGGTGATGCGCGCACTGCACATTCCAAGCACGGCAGCTGTACTCCCGTCGGCTACTCGGACGGTAGGTGAAGTCGCAGGTGTCAGGACTTTCTGGAGGCGGCGCCGGAGGCTCGAGCTCATTACAGAAATTTGTGCGCCGGTATCAACAAGGGCTGTAACTACCACACCATCAACCAGAACGTCAAGACGGTTGCATCGGGTATCAGGGACAATCAGAGGATTTTCAGGCCGGGTCGTAAATGCAGCGTCACTTCCGGGGGCTGCACTGGCTATAGTTTTCCGAGAGGCGGTCAAAGGGAGACCGAGAGCGGCGAGGTTGGGGCGAGCGGGACTGACGGCGCTGGGGCGATGGTGAGCGGCTGATCTCCGGTTTTCCCTAGGAGGGCGTTCAGCACTTGAGGCCTCAGGATGGAACGACGGAGCATATGGTGCACGGTCCGGGCGATTGTAAGGGTTTGGTCGATAGGACGTGGGCCAGTGGCTGCGGCAATGGCGGGCGATGTTTCCTATCCTAGAGCATGAGAAGCAGATTGGCCGGTCATCAGGTGCGCGCCAATGGGCTGAATTCCGATAACGTGGTCGGAAGGTCGTGTTCGGTCTTGCAGCAGCGACGACAGGGGTGACCGGGTGGGTAGTAGCATTACTGTTATCAAAGGAGGGTAGAATGCCCATATTCGCCACCTCTTGGCGAACCACGGCCTGAATTTGCGAAATTGTAGCGAGGTTGTTGTTTTGCATACTGTCATAAGGAGTAACGGGTGCCATGGCCTCCAGTTCTCGACGGACAATCCTGGTGACGTTTTCTGGAGCTTGCGCTTGCCGAAGCGTGGCTAAACCTTCGCATGAGGACGTGGCAGCCGTATTGGGAAATCGGTTGAAGCGGTGAGTGATACGCTGGCTTTTGGCCTGCTCAAAACGACGACATTCAGCGATGACCGACTCCACTGTAGAGCATTTCTTACACAGTAGCAGATTGAATGCGTCATCGGCTATGCCATTGAGTATGTGTCAGGCATGTCCTTGTCGACCTTGTGGCACAGAGACGATACGTCCTGAATATACGAGATGTACGGTTCTGTGGAGGTCTGAGCACGAATTGCGAGTTCCTGCTTGGCCGCTAGTTGTCGTCCGATAGGTATTCCAAATAGATCACGTAATTTCTGCTTACACACGTCCCAACTTGTCAGATCTGCCTCATGCGTCTCGAACCAGAGTAGCGCAGTGCCCCGCAAACTGAAGATGACATTCGCCAGCATTATAGTTGGGTCCTACTTGTTAGTGCGGTTGACGCGCTCATACATTGTCAGACATGCATCGCCGTCCACACCGCTTGTGCCGTTGAATCTCCCGGGATCACGAGGGTGCAAAAGAATGACCGGTGACGGGTCTTGCTCACACTGGGTCGCTTGGTGGGTCATTGTGGTGGCAACAACGCACCGTCCGCTGCGAAGATCCAGTTCCAGGTGTTGTAGCGAGCTTACCCCGCACGTCCACCGAAGATGTTACGGGGAGATTATATATACAGTGGATATATTTACAAGGTGAGGCGCACAGCGCTACAGCAATGGTTCAGGAGAGCGCGTGCACACCAGAAAGCCACGCCGTCGTCGTCGTCATCATCCAAGCACCGACCACAGGATCGCCGCTCGTGACAATATATATATATATATATATATATATATATATATATATATATATATATTATATATACACTCCCAATCCCAGGGTTAGTTCTAGTTGTAAACACATAAATACCCAATAAAGTGAATGGTAAAACGGTGCTGCGGTAGCTGAATGGTAGGAGCATCGCACGCCGTCGTCGTCGTCATCATCCAAGCACCGACCACAGGATCGCCGCTCGTGACAATATATATATATATATATATATATATTATATATACACTCCCAATCCCAGGGTTAGTTCTAGTTGTAAACTCATAAATACCCAATAAAGTGAATGGTAAAACGGTGCCGCGGTAGCTGAATGGTAGGAGCATCGCACGCGTAATGCGAAGAAGTGGGATCGTTCCCCACCTGTGGCAAGTTGTTTTGTGGCGACCGAAATTATACGGACACTCAAAGCAGATTTCTCCCGTCGGCGTCGTCGTCGGCTTCGTCGTCGCTGTCGCCGTGAGGTTCCGTATGAACTCCAACGGCGATGAAATCATTGCCGCGCGCCGTATGCTGGATGTGCGAGTGAAAGCGCGCGAGGGACGCGCGCTTTCACGGGGAGCGAACGCATGGCGGAGACCAAACGCGACTTCCTCCCTCGTGCGAAAGGCCGTGGGGGGACGAGTGGGAGGGAAGGAGGCGACATTTAGCTGTGGAACCAAATCCGTATTTATATAAAAACGTTGCGAGGAGAGGAGGTGGTAAAGACTTCCAACGCTGTTCGACGAGTGCCCCGTTCTGATATCATGCAAAACCTCGGAGCCGCCGCCAGGGGCACCGGCAATAGTCACCAACGCCGCGCGCTTTCGGTGCGAACACGGGAAAAATGACGACGGCGTCGACTACAGTTCTGCGCGTTGCTGGAGCTGCTACATTTCCAAGTTTATACAGGTGATAAAACTACTATCCTTACTCCGTATAGCTCTCTCTAATTTGCTATCGCAACTGATGCTTCGCCTTTCGGGTGAAACTGCGCCATTTTTTCATCCATTTTCATTTACAATAATTTATCATTTCTTTTGTTTTTTCAATTAGAGAGTACAAGTAATTTCCCGTATGTTGTCCTTGGTGTCACTGTTTGTTAATTATTTATTAATCTGTTTGTTAACATTCATTAATCATTTAATAAGAAGCCAACAAACAGTGACAGCAAGGGCAACATAGGGAAAATTACTTGTACTTACTAATTGAATTAAAGAAATGTAAATTAATGGAAATGAAAATGAATGAAAAAACAAGTGGCCACCGGTAGGGAACAAACCCACGTCTTCGCAGTTCCTCAGGACCTGAATAAAAGTTTTTGTCTGTCTGTCTGTGTTCGCATTACGCGTTGCGATGCTCTCACCATTGAGCTAACGCGGCGCCGTTTTCCCATCCACTTTTGAGGTATTTATGCCTAACAACTAGCATTAACCCCGGGAGTTTTAGCCAGCGCCACCACTCACAAAGCTAGGCGGCGGATATGGAACAACCTTTCTGCCGCAGGCGTCACGAGTATGTGATCTTTGTGGGGGAAGACAACTGGTCAATAAACCCACATATGCTAACTGAAGTCATCAATGTTGCCGGATTCGAGCCCTTGTTACGTAATGAACGAGAAGAAAGGGAACGGAACAGAGGGGCACGATTTTTCTTAATCATGTCATAAGAAGCCAACAAACTGTGACACCATTGACCACAGAGGGGACATTAATTTGCCCTATGTTGTCCTTGATGTCAGTGTTTGTTGGCTTCTATATATATATATATATATATATATATATATATATATATATATATATGTCGCTAATAAGGTCACCGGTCATTAAACAGAAAAAAAAGAACTGCCGCTAAACAGACAAAAAATCGGTAAATAAAGCCGCAAAATCTCTAAACTGTCCTCGCACACAGGGCTAGGGGAAACAAACTGTACCAACCATGACCCTTCGAACTCATGCTTGTTGGGCAATGTATCGGGTTCACACTAATTATGCATGACTCGACCAAACAGAAGAAAAATAATTACTTCTGATTCCAAATCTTTATTGCCGTTAGCCCTCCGATATTGGTCAAAAGTTATCGATCTACGCCCAATTTGCTTTTCTGCCACGCGACATCACAAAACCATGAAAACTGACTACGTCAAAGTGACGCGTACGCATCAAAGGTGCAACGGCCAGCCAAGGCCGTTGGCGCGGTTATATATGCGTTCTATATATGCTATATATGCGCGGCTATATATGCTATATATGCCTATATATGCTATATATGCGCGGCTATATATGCTATATATGCCAAGGCGCGGCTATATATGCGTTCCTGTGTCATCAATAAACGCTTCTTCTTGTGGTGACCTCCGTGTGCATTACGCTCGATACATGGTGTCAGAAGTGTAGCTCGCTCACCGGACCATGACCGACCTCCGCCCGCCTGAGCCACTGCAAATGGGCGACAACGCAGCGGCGTCCTGGCAAACATTCAAGCAACGTATCGAGCTGTGCTTGATAGCAACGGAGCCCACGAAGCCACGCAATAAGGAGCAGAAAGCTGCAATTTTTTTTGCATGTTGCGGGTCAAGAAGCTATTGACGTGTTTAATACCCTGAACCTATCACCGGAGGAAGCTAATGACTACGACGCGTTGGTTAAAGCGTTTGAAAACTACTGCTTGCCTAAGTGTAATGAGACTTACGAACGCTATGTGTTCCGCTCGCGTCGTCAGGCACACGGAGAGCCATTTGAACAGTTCTTTCGGGATCTGCAACTAAAAGCAAGAACGTGCAACTTTGGGGATTTGCGAGATTCCATGCTGCGGGACCAAATCGTGTATGGCATTTGCAGCACTCCCCTGCGAGGAAAACTTCTTCGAAAGAAAGACCTGACGCTGGTCACAGCAGTAGAATGCTGCAAAGATGAGGAACTTGCCGAATCGCAAAATAGGGCGTGGATGGAGGAAAACAAGATTGAACCTGTTTCACGAACGCAAGCTAAACGCGGACGCCAAAAATGCCGGTACTGCAACTTCTCGCACGCGCCAAGGAAGTGTCCGGCGTTCGGCAAAACATGCAACAAGTGCACGAAGCCTAATCACTTCGCCGCCTGCTGTACAAGCAAGCGAGCAGCCGTTGATGACGTGGTCGAAGGAGCGGAGAGTGACAGTGACTTCGACGTTCTGGTGATCAGCACGACGGAAAGCAAGCGTGGCCCCGAAAGTCGCGACTGGATTGTAACAACGAACATTAAAGGAACTGATGTGCAGCTGAAGGTCGATACGGGAGCGCAGGCTAACTTGTTGCCGCGTTCGCTGTTCAAAAGGCTCGGAACTAAGCAGCAGCCGTACCCCACGAGGAGCATCCTGCGCCATTATGGGGGTGGCGAAATACCACACAGTGGAAAGGTTCGCCTCGCCGTGCAGTTAGACAAACGCCGTGCGCTACTTGAGTTCTTCATAGTAAAGAAGAAGCAAGCCATTCTGCGCCTCGGGGCAAGTGAGCAACTTGGTCTGGTCAACAGAGTGAACGCGGTGGAGAGCAGCGAGGCATATGGAAGCCTAAAGCAGGCATTCCCGAGGTTATTCACTGGCATTGGCAGGACGCGGCGCGAGTACAAAATGGTGCTTCGAGAGGACGCTGTCCCTGTGGTACAGCCAACCCGGCGTGTACCTTACGCCCTCAAGAAGCCACTTAAGAAAGAACTCGACCGGATGAATGCTGCGAACATCATAGAGAAGGTGGAAGAACCATCAGACTGGGTAAGTCTCCTGGTTATCGTGAGGAAGAAAAATGGAGATTTAGGAGTATGCATGGACCCGCGGGCAATTAATAGGGCGGTGAAGAGAGAGCACTTTCAGTTGCCATGCCGGGAAGAAATCAAAGGGGATCTAGCGCATGCAAAGTATTTCAGCAGACTCGATGCCAACAGTGGTTTTCATCAAATTCCTCTCGACAAAAAGACATCAGAAATCTGCACATTCAGTTCGCCGTTTGGCCGGTATCGGTATCTCAGACTGCCGTTCGGTATTGCATCTGCACCCGAAGTTTTCCAACGTACAATGAGCCAGATATTTGACGACCTCCCGGGAACACGTGTGTACATTGACGATGTGCTATTGTGGGGTTCTACGGAAAAGGAACATGATGAACGCCTGTACAAAGCGCTGGAAAGGGCACAGGCAGAGGGCCTAACTTTGAATGCAGAAAAGTGCATTTTTGGACGCACTGAAATCAGCTTCTTGGGTGATAAGATTAGTTCCAAAGGTATTGAGCCCGATCCCGACCTGATCAAGTGCGTTTTAAACCACCCTCCGCCAACGACCAAGAAAGAGGACTTCTATTTGGGCCTTCTCAACTACAGGGTGTGTCCTCTCGAAGATGGCCGTTCACCGTCGGAACTGCTAATGGGACGAAGTCTAAGAACTCTACTTCCAAATTTTTCAGCGTCATCCTCAAGTCTCTTTCAAAAACACGTTCAGGCAAGGACCGCAGGAAGACCACTAGCTCCGCTACAGAAGAGACACGTCGTACGAATCCTCCGAAATGGTAGATGGGATATCAAAGCGCAAGTCCAAGATCTCGTGGCCCCGAGATCGTACAACGTTCTGACTAAGGATGGCCGGATTTTCTGTCGAAATAGACAGCACCTTCGCAAAACACCAGAAGCGTTCTATCGAACCATCCAATACCAGGCGGACGACTGCGACGACGCCCCTGATTCATCTCCGAGCGCTGTCACACAGCAGAGGCAAGAACCTCCGCAGGCCACACAGAACCGACCACCAGCAGGCACACCAGGCGTGCCCAACATTGCAGATTCACTGCGACGATCTACCAGACCGCGAAGAGCCCCAGACCGCCTGGCCTACATGAACGGGTTCCAGCAGACTGAAACAGCGTAGGAGTGTCGACTGCTATGCATCGATGTTGAGTGCTTTCAGTGTTTTCAGTGCTTTCAGTGCTATCTGTGTTTTCAGTGTTTTCATTCTTCAAAGAAAAGAGGATGCTAACGGCTAGCCAAGGCAGCAACACTTTGCGAACAAGGAGAGCAACGCTGTGCGCAAGCGTGGCTATATATGCGTTCCCGTGTCATCAATAAACGCTTCTTCTTGTGGTGACCACTGTGTGCATTACGCTCGATACAAAAGGTGCATTATTATGCCGAATAAAACACCTCGGGATGTGGCCCCGTTCCAAAAGGAATAGAAGACGTCTGCCCACCGATCACTCTGGCACTTGCTACTTGGAGCTGCAGCGTAAAATGGATTTATTTACGTATTATAAAAATTTCTGCGTGTCACTATAACGTTTTTGAGCCCTTTCGTAAAGGATAAGATATTGCTCTGCCATCTAATAATCCAGTTTGGCGGCATTTTTAACCTTCCGATACACATCGCCGCAATTTTCGACCAGCCACCGCCGCAAGCTATGCATGGGGAAGCAGGCAAACCACAGACGTCACCGTAGCTCTCCTCTATCTGTTGTCTACTTTCGCTGTGCTGGCTCAGCCTCACAAAAACCCTCTCCACTTCTGCGCAATCCTCACCTCTGGTCAGCAAATTAGCTAAGAATGACCTGTCAAGGTAGGCAATGCTATTTGCTTTCAAAGCCTGCTATAAATATACCACCTACAAACAAGTACATCATTTGATTCGGCTGTTTAAACAATACTGCAGGCCACCACCCGGTGCTTTCGTCAGTCGTTATGTAAGTTTGAAATAAAATCACGATGGAATAGTTTTACTGTATACAGCCAAAGTTTTCGCCACACACAGACTCCGGGAGTGCTGGCGTGTGTGTATTTCGGAGGCCACAACAGACAATACTTGAAGCATGCTCAGGCAGTCGAAGAAGAAGTGAAAGCAACGAATTCGCATGAATAGAGGGGGAGGGCGAAGAGAGAAGAATAGAAAGAAGGCCACGTACAGAGTACTTCCTTTTGTTGAACTTTCCGGTTCATGGCCAATATCCCAGTAACGTCTAGACTTTACATCTAAATCTACTAGAGGCCACAACACCAGAAACAGAATTCTGCATCCATACAGGTCTGTCCTGGCAGTGTTTCCTCTGCAACTTAATTGCCATGTACCTAAATCCACTGAGCATTGTTTTTCTATTCTGGCACCGATTGTCAAGAGAAAGTAAAGAATTCTGTGCCGCCAGCTTTGGCGCTCTCTAAATTGCGACAGCCATTCCCTCTCTTGCGGAGGATTCAGAAACAAGCACGCACGTACAGAGTACAGTCTACACGTTTATTAGGATTCGGGACAGAAAGCGTTCTACCATGTTAAGTTTCGAAGAATTCCTATTACTCGTTTCATGTTATTCGTCCTTGTTAAAATACTTTGTCACAAAATTCGTCCTAGCGGCCCTGTTATCGCTCACACACACACACACGCACACACACACACGTGCGCGCGCGACTATTTGCGAGTGTCCATAACTTCTTATGAGAAGTGTTGCTTGCAGCGGGCGGACCTGAAGTCCGTAGATGTTTTTGCTTTTTTTAGACCAGCAATTCTAGGGACTTTAGGTGGACCTAGCCTTGAAAAAGTTGTCGGCAATGGCTCCGCCGTCGTAGTACGCTGACTTCTTAGTATGCTGTGTAATCTAGCAGTTATTAATACAAGTCGCCAGCACAGGTGTCGAAAATAAGCTGATGACTACTATCAGTTCTCTTACTCAAGCTCTGATTGGCACATCCAAAGATAAACATCTGCGAAAAAGTTGGATGGCAGAAGATGGCTTAGCCTTACAGCTCCCTAAAATAACATATCTAAGCCGAGAGCGTCGTCATTAAGCCTACGTAACAAAAGCCACGGTGGTAAACGTTATGAGTTATATGACGGTCGAGCAACTGCTAAAGAAAGGAGGCTTATAGTAAGGTTACGTGTACTACTCTCATTGAAAGGACCAAATGAGAAGACACCAAATGCTAAAGGGCATGACGCCAATACTCGGATGACTCTTGGCTCATTATGCGCTCTATGCCAATTGTTTACTGTCGACAACACATCAGTTATGTGCACATCTGGAATATAAAGATACGATGTACAGACACGATATTAAAATGTAACGCAATCAACGACTGCAATGGTCAAGCAAATGATGAAGATATCTGCACATATTGGGTGCCAGGCGTATCCTGTATGCACGCTGGCTTACGGTAACCACGATAAGGACGCCGTTTTCGCAATCAATATTACTTCTAGTGCGTAAGTCTCTGTCAAGAAGTCTGTGATTTTCGCCTTCACCTCTCAGCGTGGTGTTAGATGTCTTAATAGCATGGTGTGGTGGATGTTGGAATAAAAGTGATTCTGACTCTGCTATAAGATATTATTGCACTAAGTAACCACGTGGAAAATATTTCAGATGAGATTACACTATAGTTATCGCACAACTTAATACGAACGTGTAGGTGCCCCGCTATGGTATAGGACAATAAATGGGTCGATCATGCTTTGTATACGGCTTAAAGTACATTAAAATGACGTTATTGTGATTACACACGTTTCCGTTTCAAATGTTGGGAACTAGGAACCAGGTGTATAATTTGGGTATTTCAGTACATTCATTTTTACTCCGAGTACTTACCTAAAAATAAAAAATTATTACTTTCAACCGCGACCTTTGAGATGCGTTTTTGACGTTTCACATATGAATTCTTTAAAATTGTCTGAACAATTATTACTGCTATACATCCAGTCAAGAAACCGGTTATCAGGCTATAAGTTTATTATCGCGATACATTGCGAATATTATATCCTGAAATAAATTGTTTACGCATCAAAGCACTGAACATGAGCATATTTCTAGCGGTAGCCAAATAATTAATCCTCAGAGAAAAAACAAAGATAATGCTGACAAAGAAGGAATAAAGAAGCAGGTACCACAATGTGCATTGGAATATATTGTTCTGGAGCGAGTGAATGCGTAGGCGAAGAGGGTGCTCGATAGTGCAACGAAGACGAAAATTTTGCCCAGTCGCATTACGTCATTTGATTTAGTATCGTTTTCAATTGTGCTTTTATTTATCTAATCATAACACCCCCGTGCAATCTTTCGAGAAAAGCATTATTATCATCATGATCATCATCATTACAGTTGCGCGTGTGAGCCTTTGGCCATCTTGCGGTAAGTACAGCCGACTTCACAGGGGATGGGACATTACGTCACTGGAGGCCGCCCACATAGACCAATGCCGAAGCACGTGCTTGCTGCAGTGAAGCTAGGGAACCGAAGGAACATGTTTTATTAGAATGCAACAGTACCTACCCGGCTATAGGTTTAGGCTCCGCTTGCCTCCTTGAAGCTCTTGGGTTCAGCGATACCAGGAGAAAAGTTAACATGTCCACAACTGAAATTAGTAAAGCCTATTGGAGATTTGGCGGCAGAAAAATAGGGAGAAACCTAAATTGGAGGGAACAAAGTTCCAATTAAGGGTTCTGAAACCTTCATGCAGGAAATTTTACGTTTGTAAAAAAAGGAAAGATAGGTACGACAGGTAAAAATATTAAGACAGCTTGGTGGCTCAACGAACCGCTTCATTTCTAAGGGGACGCTCATAGCATTCATTCATTCATTCATTCATTCATTCATTCATTCATTCATTATTCATTCATTCATCCAGCCATGTCAATGATCAACAACTTATGGAAGTCCCCACGGAATACCCGCTTTACAGTCAGGGTGGGTAGGAGTGCGTGTTATCTCTTTATTTATTTATTTATCTTTATCTATATTTGTCCCTCGCCTCTGACAAAATTCGCTGTTGAGGTCAATCAGCCATTTTCACGAATAAAGATGGTTTTTCCCATTTCTCTCTGTATTGTGTAGAAATACCTCTCTTTTGCCTCGCGTCCTCGTAACAAAATAACTAAAGGAGATCCTTGCGTCAAACGAATAAGGAATGCGCTTCGCAAATATTTTTGTATGAAACAAAGCATAAAGCGAACGAAAAAGCCTTCAAGCCTGCTTCGTCTGCAAGCAGCCAAATAAGGTTTATATATGTATATGAAAAGAATTCTGACTGTGCAACATAACCAAAAGAAAAAGAATAAACGAAGCATAGTAACCTGTAGCGACTGCCTCCCAGAACGATATGAGAGGCTAGATAAGCAGACAAATCTGCTTTAAATAAGCGCTTTCGCTCGCAATGGTCTTTTTGCGATAGTCAATCTAATTATTTGCGCGCCTACATACGCTTCAGAGCGAATTCCGAGTTTGGACATAGCTGCGAGCTCAGCATAATGTTCGTTAACAGTTTATTTTGTTTGTGGCCTTCCGTCGCTATCGCGCTCTTTTTCTCTGCCTCGTTTTATTTATTTTATTCGTAGAGTGTGTTCCCTACGTGGAAAGTTTCACGTGGCGAGTTTCGAAATCGGCTTTCGGCTGCCGTCTTCGCTGCGCTCGACAAATTAAGTGTGAGATACGGCCGAGAGTATACCAAAGTAGCTTCGCAATGAAGAAATGAACGATTTCAGCTCAATGTAATCCGAAAGAAGGAAAATCTGGTACAACATTTCGCCCCACAATTAACGTCAGAACCCATTGCCACATTTCTAGGCGGCTGCACTACAAAAAACATGTAAAAAACGAAAAAAAAAACATCTGCCTTCATTTAACCTTGTGGCAGTGGATGTACGGCGAAGCAGGTGTGTGGACGTTAGACAAGCACCGCCGCCTCAAGCGACGTACGTGATACGGGCACGCGCATGTGCCTACGTGCAGCGTAGATCCTCATCCTTCGTCGCTGTCTGCCAAGCACGCGTGCCATATTGAATAAATTATTGTCTAAAAGGAAACTGCGCCAGAAAATGCGTTAAGTACGAGTTACAGACCAGCCGCAGACATAACAGCTTCGCAATGTTATTAGACCATACGAAAAAACGTTAATCTGTTACGTGGAAACTAAAAAAACAAAACACTTTTCCTGCGGCCGTTTGAGGTTTGTTTGAGTGGCCGCGGCCGCTTAATGGCCGTAACGCTAGAACAACCTATGTCCCCACTACTGTAGGCCTTCCGCCTAGAGCAAGTACGTTATTGAAGTAATTACATTTCTCAAAGTAAAATGTGTCCGAAAATTCGTAAAGTATGATTTGCACACGAGCTACAGACATGGTAGCATCGCATTGTAATTCGAATATATAAGAAAAGTTAATTTTGTTACGCGGAAACTCAAACAGAAACCCCGTTTCCACCAGCCGTTTGTTTGGGTGAGCACGCCATGAAAAATCCCGACCAACTAGACAGCTTTGCTGTAAAAAATTCGCACTTCTTTCCAAACAGCGAAGCACAGAGAGCAAGCCTTAGTGTTGCGCTCCGGCTGGTCGGAAGGTGTTACAATACGCGGAGACTACATGTTGTCGGTACGTAGTGTGCTAGGAAACTGCTGCGATGTAGCAAGAACAGAGCCCCGGCAGCTATACCAGGCGTCTGAAAACGCTAGCATGATTCGCAGTGCAGCCAGCGGCGCTGGAAGCGTCATATTTCTCGATGGTGCACGGGATGAGATGAAGAGCACGAGTTTGCATCTCGGCAGAAACGTTTGTGTGCACAACGCTAACGCCAGCAACGGAAGGCCGAGCGCAGCCTTGGCTACACTGCAGAATCGGTTTGACGGAGCGTGACAGCAATTCCCATTTGGCTTCGTTGTGCTTGCAGCCGAGTACGGAGACAAGAAGTTTAATTGGTCCTGAGAAACTGTGGGCAGGGGCGCCCTGCAAACTTGTTCGCGCCTCTGGGCACCTTCTAACACTCCTCCTACTGTTTAAATGCGTGACAGAATGGTGGCGCTGGCAGTGCGCATGCACTTCTGGGTCCATAAAATTGCTATGACGTTAAAAATAAATCTTACATCTACCAGAACATACGAATGATACAAAAAGACTGCGAGTCCCTATTGAAAATTTTGTACGTGAATTGTGCAAGAAAAGCGCGAGATGTATGCATATCATACTGATTTGACGAGAAGTGAGCGATGTGCTACGCATATTCAACGAGATATCGTAGAAAATGGGCGACGTCTGTACGCATGAGCTACGCAGAAAAAAAATTATGGGGTTTTACGTGCCAAAACCAGTTCTGATTATGAGGCACGCCGTAGTGGGGGACTCCGGAAATTTGGACCACCAGGGGTTCTTTAACGTGCACCTAAATCTAAGTACACGGGTGTTTTCGCATTTCGCCCCCATCGAAATGCGGCCGCCGTGGCCGGGATTCGATCCCGCGACCTCGTGCTCAGCAGCCCAACACCATAGCCACTGAGCAACCACGGCGGGTATAGCTACGCAGACTTCACGAAGTGTACGAGATCTATGCGAGGCGCTATGCGAATGCATGTGCGAGATGTGTGCAATGTGCTGTGCCAACCTAACGAGATTATGAACGAGGTGTGCGAGATAGCGTGTGATGTGTACGCACTGTAGTCATATGAGCAACGACATCTTTGACGATGACAGCGAACAGCATACAAAGTGCATGCACCTAAGTAGTAGTGCATACAAAACCTCGTGAATGACAGCGAGGTCTTATGATGAGTCGTTTGTAGCACATGCAAGGACCTAATCAATGTGCTGTATGACGACGTCGAACCATTGTGCCACATATACCAGCATAAATTGCAGAGTGAATAAGAGCTCCAGTGTTCAATTTCTGCAATTTCATACAATGGACACACACGTCCCCATCAAAGCTCATGACAGCCCTAATGATGCAATAATTTTCACTTGGGGACGTATTCTCGGATAATCACTTACGGCAATACTACTGCCTTCGTGTGACGCATTGGTCGACCTGTCAATAAGCGCGCACTGACAGGGATATTGCCGAAAGCTGTTGTCCGAGAGTACGTCCCTTGTTCAGAGTAGATCACCCGAAACTTTTAATACAATATAGGGTTGGTTACGTTCACAGTTTCGGAAAAATGCTATAGGTTTGTTTTTATGCAGAGTAAAAGAAGCTGTTAACGTGACTATTGCTCGTTGAAAACACAGCCAACAAGGACGAGTTGGCAACTTCGGTGGTCCATAACGTTGCTCTCAGAGAGAGAGAGAGAGAAGTTTAATGATGCGAAATGCAGAGATGTCGGCCTGAGGTAAATTCCTCTAGCCAGCTACTCGGTGTTGGGGGAAGGGGAAGAAGTAAAGAAAGAGGGAAGAAAGAGATGCATGATGGATGACGATGACGAGAAGGAGGATGTAAAACATGTGTCAAACAATTTTTGCATGCTCAAAGCCGACAGTCCAGGCCCGTACTTTTTAAAAAGTTGAGTAGCGCCTGGATGGCCTTGAATCCCGATTGAGCGTCTGGCGAAGGACCTAAATTAACGTCTTCCGACAACGGTGGGCTTTCAAGACGCGTAAGGTCCTTCTTCAATCTTTGACGCTCTTCCACGTGCTTAGGGCAGTCACAAAGCACATGGCCTATAGTCTCATTTACTTGGCACAACTCAAAGTCTGGAGACTCCATGCGTCTCATCAGGTGCACGTATCCGCGCGTAAACGCTACCCCCAGCCTAAGTCTGTGCAGAAGACTGGCACACCCGCGTTGAATTTTTGGTGGTAGCCCAAATTTTATGGTATGGTACAATCTCTGTAGTCACCTGTGTCGATTATCCGGATTGTCCCAGTGCTTTTCTGTCGATTTTCAGATGACACTGGAAAGGAGGCATTTGGCGTCCGCTCTTGAAAAAGGAATTTCAAGCATTGACTCTGGTTCTTCGAGTGCTTTCTTCGCTTCGGCATCGGCCAGTTCGTTGCTGTGTATGCCACAGTGACTGGGAATCCACTGAAATGTGATTTGCGATCGCGGTCGCGTGACCGCGGACGCCCATATGCATACGTCGTCTGCGTAGGTACTGATGCGTACTCTATCAGGAATTATTTCCACAACGCCAATAAGGGCAACATTGAAAAGAGTCGGGCTGAGCACTCCTCCTTGAGGCACTCCACGGACCATAACGTGTCTTCTCGTTTCGTCATCAATCGTGGACATGAAGACTGTGCGACCAATTAGGTAACTTTCAATCCACATGTAGAGACTGCCGCCGATGCACAAACTACTGAGGGCATCAAGAATGACTTCGTGCAGTACATTGTCATAGGCTCCTTTTATGTCCAAGAAAACTGCTCCTACAAGTCTGTGTCGCCTTTTTTCGTGTTCGATCATGGACACAAGATCAATGACCCCATCTATTCCAAAACGTCCACGTGTAAATCCGGTCATCATTTCAGGATAAAGCTCATTCGCTTCCATGAACCATTCTAATCTAGTGAGCACCATGCGTTCTATCACCTTACCGTCAAAGCTAGCTAAAGCTACTGGCCGGTATTATGACAGATAGATTGCTCTTAGTTTAAAAATGAATGTTACGTCTACGAGAACATAGGAATGATACAAAAAGACTGCGAGTAGTGGGCAGGGGCCTAAATCAAGCCATCGCAGGCCTTTTCACACACGGAAAGGAGCTAATATAGGGCTAAATGCTCATCTGCTCTCATAGCAGAACCCGAGGTATACGTTGATACAGACGCATTTGGAAATGTTGGCCGTAGATCTTTGTAGGACCGTGCTTACCCATCGAGCAGATGGTTCGTGATCATAAATAATTTGGTTACATTGCGTTCTAAGCAAAAGACTATGGTAGTGCCGCAAAACAGACCAAGAAGAGTTTGTTGCTTTGTCCACTCTAGATTTATTAGGGCGATAACCCTTGCTGCGTTCTCTGGCGCAGATGGTAAACAGCGAAGAGTAGGATACATCATGAAACGTTTCTTTCAACGAAGGTCTAATTCTAAGGCGGTTTGCTAACGAAGGGCTTGCTGACATTAGAAAAAAACTGTGAATGTCGACCCAAAAAAGGTGGCCTTAACCCGAGGTCTGCCGGTCCAGTGTGTCGCACCTGTTCTTTGCTTGTGCAAAATATTAGAAGTTGATAAGCGTTGGTATTGCTTGTTTTTGCACCATTTAATGCTAGAAACTTCTAATGTCTGTAGAGCATGCCATTGCACATAAGCGATAAGGTGTGCCAGCAGTAGATTCTGAAGCCATAAATAGGCTACCTGAAAACACCCCTTTCACCGTGGTTACAGTGGACCCCCTTAACGTTACAGAATTGGCGGCGAATGAACAGTGTACTGAAAAGCTCACGGTAACCGAAGTAAGCCTTGCTAATACAAGATTCGTTGGTTATGCTGCCCAAACTGATTGTCTGTATACTGTATCATTTAGTTGCTTTGCTGCAATGGTGGCACGGCCAGGTCAGGCGTTTCCAGATGCTTTAACCGTATTTCCCAAGGCAATGTTGTACCAAATGTAGCCTAAATAGACCAAAAAAATGGGGATGGAAGAAATGAACAAATGAGTTTGCACCTAGCATTCTGAATTTCCACTCCTCTGTACCTTGGCGATTACTTAGGCCAGTCGTTGCGTCATTTCAATACAGTAGATGAACGTCATGCTCCGTGCGGGCGTCATAACTTGAAATGTAACTGACAAACCGCATGCAGTTATGAACAGCCAGCTTGAATACTGAAAATACCACTACGCCCTAGCCACTGGCACGAAGAAGCCCAAAACAGACCGCTTATTATCTATGCGATCTTTAGCGACCGATATGGTTATGCGATAAATTATGCATATGCATATACGCAGAAATAGTGCTTCTATAGCACACATCCCGTGCACTACGCTGGCATTTGCACGTAGCTAAGTAACTTCGCATGGCGGTTCAGTAATAAATTGTATTTGTAAATCGCTTAATCGAAATCAAGCGTCGACAATCAGCGGGAGGGAATTCTGGCCTAGTGTTCGAGTAATATTAGAATCTCGCTAGCAGGCATCGCGACATAATAAATTGCATATGCTTTTGAACGTCGGTTTCGGGTAGTGAGCATTGCACGATGCCTCGCATAGAAGTAAACAACAGTGCCACTACGCATTTTTAACAACTCCGACCTCAGTATGTTGACTCTGTCATGCTACAGTATAAGAGGGCGAACAATTCCCACTTTGAAAGCCTACAAAAGGAGAAGCACGATTGCACTGTTCACAAATATCAATAACAAGAGGCGAATGGTGTGTCGACGCTGAAATTGCATATACCAAGCAAAAATGACCATCGAGTTGCTGCTAAACAGGTTACTTGACACTGAAGGCGTTTCACCCAGCGTCAGTGCAGTGCTTCGTCTGACCAAACTGTTTTTCGGTGTTGTATGCCAAGTCCCGGACATATGCTGCGACATCAGTTCCATTTTCTTTTTTTTTACCCTGCGTCATTGACTCGGACATCGCCGTGACGCTGTTATCACGACGACTGGTCACTCGATGCCGGATGATACGAGTAGAACAATGAATGTGAAATCAGTCGTTGCAAAGCATAGATGGCGATGACCGACCCCGTTAGTGCCAGCAGCCACCAGTCTGAACGTGCAATAAAGCTGCTTAATTTCTTTAGTCCTGGATTGTTGAAATTTCTAAATGTCGAGGTGCCGTAGTGCCTGTCTACCACTGCTACTATAGTACAGGTGGAGGTACTCTCAAAGATTAAAACACACAACAGAAGTAAAGCACCGCGACGAAAAATTTCCGGCAGAACCAATCTCACAATAAGGAATGTCGGCGTTAATGCGATTAGCATTAAAGGAATGTAGCGACACACCTATTGGCACTGCAGACGCACAAAGTAGCAACTTAGCTGCCAACCACAATGCCAGTTGAAACCACGACACAGGTTACCTCGTTGTAATATCTGCACCCTAGCTGAAACTCTGTAGTATCTCTTCTGTCCTGGCTGCAACTTCGTTTCAATGGCTCTGCATCAAGCGGCCGCAATCGACGCGGAGGTGTCATTTGTGGATGAGGCGTTATCGCATTTTATACAGTCGAAACAGGGTATATCGAACCCCCATATGACGAATTATTGTATATATTGAGCAACTGTAAAATCCCATTGAAATTTTCTGTATAATTTTTTTGTTTTATCTATCGATTTACTATCTATCGAATTTCTTTTGTGATCCTCTTCTGATTCGATATACCCGGTTCCTATTGTATTTAACTCTACATACCCCTTGTGTCACCTTCGCACATTTATTCTGCGGATTCCACCACGAATGGGCACGCGCAAATATCAGATACGAAGTGCCGAAGTTGTCTGTTCGGGAACACACCCCAGTTGCGGATACCCAGTGAGAAAAGTTTTTTACTAGGCCAGGCAGTAGCCAGCAGCAAGCATTTTGTCCGCTTCGCGAGACAGCAGCCACCACATACGTAGTGGCACAAGCTAGCTGACAACTTGGTCATTGGGTGTAAGAGCTTAGATACAAACATACCAGGAAATGGGTGAAGAATGCTGATCGAATTAAAAAAGAAACCGCCTTTTTGCTTGCGATAATGCAAGAGAAGACAAAAGAGACGGCGCAACTAAGCTTTCAGAATGTACAAAAAGTAAACCTAAATTTTAGATTGTTATTCAGTAACAAAGAGAAAAGATCGGGATATTTGGCCGTCCCGAATAGATCAAGTCGGAACTCGGGACGTCTGCTTAAAAGTTGGGACTTTCCCAATAAATTCCGGCCGGTTGGCAACCCTGGGTGTGATCGGCACTTAAAGTTTCATTTGTGATCATTTTCATTCAGAGTATAGCATTCTCCGTTTTTTTTTTGGAGAGCTTCTTTGTAATCACAATTTAAATTATATCTTATTTGCTTCCACGTAAAAATGTTGAATGTGGACACTGCTATATTCAACAAACGTGAACTTATCACGAATGTGATCGATTTTTCAGTAAGAAGGATGCGATATCACGAGCTGTGGCAGCAGGCAGAGCGGCTGTTTCTGCGTATCGCGTCAAGTGGTCGATGGCGACGACTATCCAGCGGGTTCCGGAAGCCGTGTTTGTAGGGGGTCCATACAGGTGAATCCCAATGCGATCGAGGGGCCTGGCGGGACACGGGATTCGCTGAAGTGGACCAGAGACATGCTGAGGCATGACGGACGGCAGAGTTCGGGTGCGTAATTCCAGGTTGGGGGAAACCGCAACACCTCCACCAGAATCTAATGCGAACACAGGATGAGAGAGCAGCGGGCAGCGTTCGCAGCGTGTCTAAACCAGAGCGGCTCAGGCAATCTCGAGCTCGCGCTGCAGCGCCGGGCATTGGTCTTCACTACAGTACTCTCATGGCCGTTTCCTTAACTTGATAGGCTCTCTGCACACTGCTTAGCATAACATCGGTTCCCACAGGGCGTCGGATCTGCCGGCTTTCCACTGGATCATTGTCGTTTTAGCGGCTGTTTCGTCACCTACATGACATGCATGTCATGAAATTCATGTCATGACCTATCATTTATATTCGTCATAAACCGTTGTTAAACTATGCCAATTTTGGTACCTACCAAGTTAACGACACGACCATGAGATTACCAAGGCGTAGACAGCCGTTTCATGACCGACATGACACACGTCATGGTATTCATGTCATAACATCATTTGAGTTTGCCATACACTCTTGCCATGCAATGCTAATTTTGCTAAATACCAAGTAAACGATACGACCATGAAAGCATCAAGACGTGCCTAGGGCTAGATAGATAGATAGATAGATAGATAGATAGATAGATAGATAGATAGATACTGTCAAAGGACAAATGTTCGCCAAGAAATACTTCGCATTTAAAAGAAATCTTGGCGATGATTAATCTAGCGGAAATGTATGCGGGATACCGTGAACAACTAGCACATCAAGGTCGGCGTCATCATACTCACCTTCTCCTAGACCGAGACAAATTTGCCCCAGCAAACTAATGGCACATTTCGATGAGCGAAGAGATGACCTAGATGCTTATTTGCATCGGCTTGAGAGGATCGCAGTCGGGCAAGGCTGGGAGAAGAGCAAGTGGTCCAGCGCCCTGAGCCTGGGTTTAGTAGGGGAGGCTCTGAGTGTGCTTGGCCGGATGCCAGTAGAAGAATCGTCAGACTATAAAAAAGTAAAAATAAAACTTTATTGCAGTGGTTCAAGCTGACCGCTGAAGGTTTTCGGGAAAGTTCAGGCTGTGCAAGCCAGAAGATTCAGAAATGGGAAAGCGGTTCACATACCGTCTGATAAACTATTTTGAGAGGTGGATAGAGCTGTACGAAGCGGAGAAAAACACATAAACAAGCTCACAACAAGGTTGTGGGTGAGAAATTCCTGGCCAGATGTAGCAATGATTTCGCCATATTTGTGAAAGAGAGAAAACTGCAGACTGTGGAGGAGATCGCACAGCAAACATACCAGTTTGTAGAGGCGCAGGTATTGAAAAATTTAGGAAAAGGTGTTAAATAGGCTCCCACTTCAGAGGAAGATGAGCTGAAAGAGAAACCGCAAATGGATGGGGGTTTCTCTGTGACCGTCCCGGTCATCAGACAATTCATTGCCGTGCGGGACGTGATGGCCAACGTGAACGGTAATATTGTTAATGGCGTAACAAGAGCGGATACCAAACTGAGGAATGCAAACGCAAACCACGAAAAGTGTCGAAAATTAAAGCCCCTAGAGAAGCTCGCGAAGCTCGCAGGTCTGAAGAAAAGGAAAGATTAGAGGTCGTAAGTGCAGCCATTGTCGAGAGTAAAGAGGGAGGTATGTCAGTGGTAGAAGATAAAGAAGAAGGAAAGAGGGCTACTGTATTACGAGACGCGGGTTCGGGCACTGTGCTAATAAGGAAATGTTTCGTAGCTCCAAAAAGCGTGACGGGGCCGGTGAAACCAGTTATATTCGTGTACCGCTCGGTGAGGTACCTCCCGGAGGCTAAGATCTCTATATTCACAACGTACTATAGAGGAATCGCGGCAGCCAGGTGCCTAGAAAAGCACTGCATGACCTGATCTTAGGAAATATACCACGACCGAGAGGAGTCTAGGACCCGTAGTCGCTCAGTGGACCTATCCGGTCAAACAGATCTAGGAACCGTAACCACAGTAACACGGATAAAGAAGAAAAGGTGAGCACGCATATAGTAGAAAGGCAACTTGATGTATCCGTGGAAGAACTGGGAAGTCAGCAGAGAGAGAATAGAACGCTCAGGTACGTGATCCGGAGGATTGGTGGCAGACCTATGCGAGAAGGGGTCAGCGGAGGTGTAACATACGAGCTGAAAAAGGACCTGGTATATAGAAAATTTCGCAGTGAATGGAAACAACTGATGCAGTTGATGCTTCTGATACAACATACAAGAGTCCTAATCGAGAAGGGTCATGTTAACGGACACAGAAATGGAAGGCAGATAATACCGGGACTAACCAAAAGAATATTTTGGCGGGGAGCACACAGGGAGGTAAATACCGTATTTACTCGATTGTAATGCAATCGCGATTGTAACGCCAGGGATGACTTTTCATTGCGTTCATCACGAAAAGCATAAAACAGCGAAAGTTACGCGAAGGGAGACTTTTTGTTGCGTCCAGCTAAAAGAAGAAAACCGCTAAAAAAAGAAGAAAAAGAAGAAAAAACGAAGAAGTAACGCAAGACCACCGGATGCATGAAAAAGTTGAAGTTTCGCCAGAAAGGCAAAGCAGCAATTACGATATCAAATTAGTAGACAGCTATACGGAGGTAAGCATAGTAGTTTTATCGGCTGCATAAACTTGGACACATTCGTTTACTAACTGAATGAAGAAGCATGGTGTCAGCGCGCACAAGCGAACATGAATAGATCTTACTCGATAACTGCAGACCACTGTCAGAACGCTGGCTTGAGCAAGCGCGGCTGCAGCGAGCGAAAGTTCATGCGGTCTATCGCTTCAAGGAAAACTGAGCGACGAAAGCACAGCGCATACAAAGTTAAGAGCCGTGTGGAGATCACTTTCACGATAACGTGCGCGCGACTGCCCAACGCCGAGCAAAGCACGCAGTAGCGGCAGAGTAGAAAAGCCCCACCCCCTCCCTCCAGCGCTGCCTTCCAGCTTTCCTCCTTTCGCGTGAGAGATTGAGTCGCCAGTTCCCCTTGCACCCGGTCGGAATGTACGCATTTGTAGTCGCAGCTAAACGTTTCCTCCCCTCACGAGGCCTTATGGGTCTCCTGGGTGTCCAGGGGGGCGTCCTGGAGTTCGAGTGCGTGGAGTTTGAGCGGAGTTCGAGCGCGTGGCTGCGTTTAACGAGTGAAAAAATAACGCCAAACTAAGGAACGTCTTCTTGAGCCTCCAGGATGTTGCTTGCACATGGTTTATGAACCGCGACGGTGCCCTGTCATCCTGGCCTGAGTTCCAGCGCAAGCTACTGGAGACTTACTCCAGCCCCTATTGCCTTGAAAAACGCCTGCATTCAGCGTGTATACTACAGTAGGATAGACGCGACAAAATGCAAAGGAAGTAATACGTCCTAATCAGGCTAAACCCGCTAAGGAGAAACCCTTGGAGAAGCCTCACTACGTCAGATGTTTTATGCTGATGGTTCATGCTGCAGGACCCTTTTAGTGCCTGTACTACTCTGCTGCTGAGTTAACGAGCCCGATATAGGACAGACCGCGGCGGCGTACATTCTGTATTGAAAAAAGCCGGCAGATGCCACGCCCTGTGGGAGTCGATGTTATACGAAGCGGTGTGAGGGTAACCTGCCAAGTTTATGAAATGACCTTGAGAGCACCAAGACGTAGGCGGCTGTTTCACGACCTCATGATGCGCATGTCATGACATACATGTCGTGATTCCTCAGGAGTCGCTTTAGCTAGGCCTAAGAAACCTTAACGCTAACGCCTTAGTCAAGCCTTTTCCTTCGATTAGTACCACATATGAACCCATTCCATCGGTTTTTGAGTGTTGTACTTTTTCTTCTCAGTCATTGTCATTTTTGCTGAATCATGGTGAAGACTATGGCGTTTACCAACATCCTCTAGTGTTTCCTTCACTGAGTACCCACGTCCGAACCTATTTCAGTGGTTTTTGAGTGCTAACATTTTGGCTGAGTCATTATTCATTTTGCTCAATCATGATCATGAGTGTGGCTTCTACCACCATCCTTTAGGGTTTCCATCACTTAGTACCAAGTCAGAACTCATTTCAGTGGTCTTTGAGTGTTAATCTTTTAAATGCGAAGAATTTCTTGGTGAACCTTTGTCACTTTGACAGTATCTATCTATCTATCTATCTATCTATCTATCTATCTATCTATCTATCTATCTATCTATCTATCTAGCCGCCTACGTCTTGGTGATCTCATGGTCGTTTCGTTAAATTGGTAGGTACCAAAATTGGCATAGTATGGCAACAGTGTATGACGAACGTAAATGATAGTTCACCACATAAATTTTATGCCGTGAGTGCCATGTAGGTCATGAAAGAGCCGCTTAAAATGACAATGACTAAGCGAAAATGACATTCACCCTCAAAAACCACAGAAATGAGTTCGGAGGTGGGTATTAAATGAAGGAAACACTAAAGCATGATGATAGAAGTGATAGTCATGAGCATGACTCAGCAAAAATGACAATGACTCGGCGAAAAAGTATTCACACTCAAAAACCACTGAAATAATGCCGACGTGGGTACAAAGTAAGGACACACTAAAGGATAATGGTAAAAGTCATAGTCATGAGCATGACTCAGCAAAAATGACAATGACTCAGCGAGAAAAGATTAACACTCACAAACCACTGAAATTGATCCTAGGTTGGTACGAAGTGAAGGAAACGCTTTAGTGGTAGAAGTCATAGACATGAGCATGACTCAGCAAAACGACGATTCAGCGTAAAATGATTAACACTGAAAAACCCCTGGAATGGGTTCAGACGTGGGCGCTAAGTGGAGGAAACACTAATCTTCTTTCTTGTTCTCAAGTCTCACGGGCACTCAAAGCAGAATTCTGCCGTCGGCGTCGTCGTCGGCTTCGTTGTCGCCGTCGCCGTGAGGTTCCGTATGAACTCCAACGGCGATGAAATCATTGTCACACGCCGTATGCTGGATGTGCGAGTGAAAGCGGGCGAAGGTCGCGCGCTTTCACTCAGCGAGAAAAGACTAACACTCAGAAACCACTGAAATTGATCCGATGTAGGTACGAAGTGAAGGGAACGCTAAAGGATGGTGGTAGAAGTCATAGACATGAGTATAACTCAGCAAAACGACAATGATTCAGCATAAAATGATCAACACTCAAAAACCCCTGGAATGGGTTGAGACGTGGGCACTAAGTGAAGAAAAAAGCTAAACTTCTTTCTCCTTCTTTCTGCGGTTTTACATGCCATAACCAGTTGTGATTATGAGGCACGCCGTAGAGGAGGTTTCCGTATTAATTTTGACCACGAGGGGTTCTTTAACGTGGACTACAGCGCAAGCACACGGGCGTTTTTGCATTTCGCCTCCATCGAAATGCGGTCGCCACGGCCGGGATTCAATCCCGCTATCTCGTTCTCAGCAGTGCAATGCCTTAGCTGACTGAGCCAGCGCGGCTGGTAAGAAAACACTAAAGAAAAATGACAATGACTCAGTGAAGAAAGAATAACAGTCAATAACCACTTAAATGGGTTCGGACATAAAGGACAAGTCATGACACGAATGTCCTGACAGCATGTCATGTAGGTCATGAAACAGCCGCATACGCCTGGGTGCTCCCATGGTCGTTTCTTTAACTTGGTTGGCTCCCCGCCAACTGTTTCGCATAACATCGATTCTCACAGGCTGTGGGATCCGCCGGCTTTTATTGCGATAGTAATTATATGGACACTCCAAGCGCGTTTTTGCCGTCGCCTCCGGCGTCGCCATATGTAGTGATGTTCCGCATAAAGTCCAACGGCGATGAAATCGTCGCCGCGCGATGTGCGTTGTGTGCGCGACTGAAAGCGTGCGAGGGTGAGCCGGGAACCGCAGCTTAATCTCGCGCACGCGAGAGGGGGATGGGGGGTGCGCACGGTCTTCCTTCACGCGGGAGGAAGCGACGGAGACGGGAAGGGGGGGGGGGGTGCGTTCTGCTTACGCGGCTGCTGCTATCTTGAAAGCGATCTGCGACGCGACCGAAGTGTGCGCCCGCGGAAGCCTCACCCTCAAAGCGATCTCATAGAATAAAGACCAACTTTAGAGAAGAGAAACTGTACCTTCCACAGTGGTACGAAAATAAGAAGCGGCCGCGCATGGAACTCACTGGGGTACCCGACAGATGGCGCTGCTCAAACAGGAAGCGGAAATCTTAATTTTTTTAGTGCAAAATCCAATATGGCCGTTTTTTACCGGTCGCGCACGCTGGTACGCGCCGCGCTTGCCCAGCTGGCTGGCGTTGCGGCATGCCTCAGTGCCTTGCCGCTTAGCTTGTGCGTTCTGTTTGCAAGGAGACCAAAGGGCCTCTACTGACGCCCATACAACCAAGCCACATGTGAGTGGACAGGACGTACGACTTTATTGGTTGAAGACAAGCAGTGCACCTTCTCGTACAAGAGCAGCAATAAAACTTGCATGTTGAGATACGCTGAAACATTAAACGCGAGCTCGTAAACTGCTGACTTTCGTAATCGCACATGGCGGTCCGGTAACGTGCGACAACCAGCAGCGCAAGCAGATGTTTGCACCGACAATCACCGTTGAAGATTAGCAACTTGCATACCGAAGCAATCGGGTGACGCAGGCATCTGCTGCCGCACCCAACACAGCAACATGGACTACCGTGCGTTTTAGCATTACCTCCTTTCCAAGGTGCACGTTTTTGTTTGTCTATCGGCGCCACTAATATGTCACTGACACTCGGTGCCCCATTTTCTCTCAATATGCACAAGTCGGTTTCGTGGGCATCACCTTCGGCAGCCACTTTGCGGGCCTTTCCACCCAGGTGGATATCGACTTCATACACTTCCGACCATGTAAGCACATATGCCAAATTGCAGCTCAGGAAGCCCACAAGCACAATTTGCCCACGGCTGCAGCAGGAATGGTCGGAACGGCGAGCACCAATCACGGTGCGTGTAAATTGGGAGTCTATGTCGCTGTGCGGACTGCAGGAGCAGGTGCTTACCTCGAGAGACTGTTTCCCAATGCAAATGACCAGGCCGCCACATCGAACAAACGTAATACAGCGACAATAAACAAGTGAGATAACAGCAAAATGAGATTCCGCATTCAATCACCGCATAAGGGTCTGACAATACGCTATACATTGGCTAAGATCCACATGGTAACAGTGAGGAATGACGTACACGGGTCACTTAGGCGCAGTAAGCAGTCCAACTACACGCACAGTGTTTGTGCTTGCCTTCGTTGCACATGGTGGTCTGGTAACAAGCTACCACAAGAAACGCAAACCGATTGGGCAGCATATCCCACCTGTTTGCACCGACGGTCATCGTTGAAGATAAGCAACTTGCATTGCGAAGCATTCGGCTCACGCAGGCATCTGCTGCCGCAGCCAACACAGCGACATCGACTACCCAGAATTTTAGCGTTAGCTCCTTTCCAGCCTGCACGTTTCTTTTCTTTCGGGGGCCGCTGATATGTGGCTCACACTTGGTGCCCCACTTTGTCTCAATATGGACAAGTCGCTTTCTTGGGCATCACCTTCAGCAGCCACTTTTGTGGGCTATTCCACCCATGTGGCTATCAACTTCATACACTTCGGACCATGTAAACATGTATGCTGCTCTCTGTTTATGCCAAATCGCGGCCAATGAAGGCCACAAGCAAAATTTGCACACGGCTGCAGCAGGAAAGGACGGAATGGGGAGCACCAATCACGGTGCGTGTAAATTGGGAGTCGATGTCACTGTACTGACTGCAGGAGCAGGTGCTTACCTCGAGAGACTGCTTGCCAATGCAACTTACCAGGCCCCCCAAATCTGAAAAACGTAACACAGCGACCACGACGAAGTTTCTACAACCAGATTCTGCAAACCACTTTAGTGTAGCTTGCACAAAAACCCAGGCCATTGCGCAAGAATAGCAGTCTTGAACGAGACCAAGAATTAAATATGGGAATGAGAAAGCTTGCATTCAGCAAGCCACTTTGCTATGGAAGCAGTGGAGGCCAATAACATTAAGAAAAGTGAAATGCTACATAGCACACGGTGCAAGCTTAATGCAAGACACATGCCGATGCCGCATCTGCTATTTCAGGAGAGGAAATTAACATGGCAACGTACAGTAGAGAATACTGCTACAAAGATGTTATGATAATAGACAATGACGGGCCTAAGTATCAGCAAAGAATCAGTTCACCTTTATGTTGGGATAAGGAAGAATGATATCTAGCAAGAATGGGGAATGAAAAAGCTTGCATTCATAGAAAAAAATTATACTTGGCACAAATTGAATTTGACAAGGCCAGGAAGCTGATTAAGGAAGGGCAAACTGATGGAACTCTTTTGGCCAGCATCGTCCATGCTTGTTCAGAGGTTGCAGGCGCACCTGAACACGAAGAATTTCTTTTGTTGAGGTACCTGGATGACTCGGCCAATATGCGTGCTGGTGGAATGATGGCTGAGGCGCTTTTAAGTCTTGATACAGTCGCACGTAGACTTGGTATCTCATCCAAATACTTCTGGATCCGCTTGTTCGTGGTGTAAGAGCCTTGTGAGTTCGGCTCCAGCCCCTTCCTGTTTGTGTAGATATATGAGGGCTCCTGTGATGAGTGCCAAGATGTGCTTGGTGCAGACTGTTGGGGTAGAACAGTAACACATGAGATACAGCAGAGGTTAGCCTAACTCGTGTAGTGCTTTCTATGTTTGAATCAATTATGCTGCACCGTAAATATGAACAAACATTCATATCATGTGCTACAAACAAATGACAATGTATCTCAAGACTAGCAAACCAATACAGCGTATATCAAGCATATTTATTTCTGAACCCATTGTTGTTTACCTTGTAGTAGCAGCAATAGTCCACATGATGACCTGGCTGTAGCAGGCAGTAGCTTCTCTTTAGTGTGTGTAGTGTGCTGCTTTACACTGCTGTAGTCCTCTTTACTTCATATCTGGAAGATAAATTTTGACTGCATCAAAAATTGAAAAAACACAATTTCACAATATGAAATGCAAAAAGCTGTGGTATATATATATATATATATATATATATATTATAATGGTTTCTGACTGCACAACACATGTTAATGTACACCGTCTGTTCTAGCGAGCTTAAGCAGCATGTTAATTAACCAAATATTGCTACTGTCGATAAAATTGATGTCTGCCTAACTACAATGCGTTTGAACACCTGAAGTATTATTAGGATCACAAATGAGAACATTTTTGCGCTCATTTATACACTAGAAGAGATCACACTGCTGGTTCCACAAGAAAACGCATGAAAGACATGAATTTCATGTATTACAACTGATGCATTCTTTCTCTGCACGACCGCGATGCACCACTCCACTACTGCAAAAATAAATGCCCTAAGGTAAACCAAACTTGACAGCAAGAACACTTGGAACCAACAAGTACGAAATATGGGCTAATTATTATGCGTGCGATTGTTTAACACATTAAATTCAGTACTTTCACTTTAGTTTACCAAAGGGTTAATCGGTTTTGTGGACGAAAGAAGTTACCGGCGGACTCGAAGAAAAAAAAAACAGATTGATAAGGCTACTCAGTCGCCGAAGGCCACGGCTACAACGAGATGAAAAACTTGCTGCGCGTTCCTATATCGCTCTGTTTCTTCATGATTGTATGTATAACGACGGTCTCGCAACTACAGGTTTATTTCAGAAACGGCAACGTAGGGTCCCGACTACCCATATGTAATGCAGGATTTAGTTCGTTACCTTGTCTCCGCCTGTGAATTAACGAGACGAATATTTAATAACGATTCAAGCAGGAATGTTAAACGACTCACCGGTATTGCCATCCTCAGTCGCAGCAGAATCCGGCTCCCGTTTCGATGCATACTTGTTTCGCATGGTTCACGACCAAAACCTAGCTTTCGGGCTTACATCTCAGCTCACAAACACGTCACTTCACCCCAAGTTAAACAACGCGAGGTGTCGAAGCGCAATAAAGTGGTTTTAGCACAAATAAGTGTACCGACCAATGAATCCGAGCTGTCCCGAAAATACCGGTAAAAATTTTAAATCCAGGCGAGAGGTCATGTGGGAGGTCGATGATGATGAACGTTATTTTGCGTCTATAATGACGAAAAAACGGTAGTGTTACTACTCAAAAGTAGGATGAATAATTAGGAATAATAAATATGTACACTTTGTCATAAAATAGCGCTCCGATAAGCGTGGGCGTAAGTTTGTAGGTTGAAATTGTGCTTACTACGGCGCCTCTAGCAGGAGACGACGGAACTCACCGGGAATTTTTTTGAAAACGCACTAGGCTTGGTTTATTAGCCGTGCCAGCGCGGTCGATTTTTTCGCCCTCTGTGGCCATTTGTTGAACTTGAGAGTGAGAGCCCTGGCGATCTGTGATGGGCCAAAGTGCATTCGCTGAATCCTGGCAGCTTCGTATGCGCTGCGCTTTCGACACTTCGTTCGCGTTGAAGCAAGAGCGAGCGAGAAGATCAACAGGCTCGCTGCCGCTGGTGCGCTTTATCACTCCAGCGTTTTGACGAGCTTCCGCGGTCATCGAGCGATATGTGTTCATATTTACCTGTGCGCGCGTGACACCGTGCTTCTTTATTTATCTAGTAAGTAAATACTAACAACTTTATACCGCCGATAAACTAGTATGCTTATTTCATATAGGTGTTACTCATGTGCTATCGCCACCGATGCTTCGCCTTTCGGGTGAAATTGCGACTTTTTTGAGCTCCTGTGGGATGCTTGTATCAACGAGACTTTATAAATAACATGTGGGCGGTACAATTTCACGTAATTCTCTCTCTGTCTCTCGCTCTCTCTTGATGTATATATATATATATATATATATATATATACACTCCCACTCCCAGGGTTAGTTGTAGTTGTAAAAACATAAATACCCAATAAAGTGAATGGTAAAACGGTGCCGCGGTAGCTGAATGGTAGGAGCTTCGCGCGCGTAATGCGAAGAAGTGTGATCTTTCCCCACCTGTGGCAAGTTGTTTTGTTGCGACCGCAATTATCATCATCATTATCATCATCATCATCAGCCTATATTTTATGTCCACTGCAGGACGAAGGCCTCTCCCTCCGATCTCCAATTACCCCTGTCTTGCGCTAGCGTATTCCAACTTGCGCCTGCAAATTTCCTAACTTCATCATCCCATCTGGTTTCCTGCCGACCTCGACTGCGCTTCCCTTCTCTTGGTATCCATTCTGTAACCCTAATGGTCCACCGGTTATCCATACTACGCTTTACATGGCCTGCCCAGCTCCATTTCTTCCACTTAATGTCAACTAGAATATCGGCTATAGCCGTTTGTTCTGTGATCCACACCGCTCTCTTCCTGTCTCTTAACGTTAGTCCTAAGATTTTTCGTTCCATCGCTCTTTGTGCGGTCCTTAACTTGTTCTTGAGCTTCTTTGTTAACCTCCAAGTTTCTGCCCCATATGTTAGCACCGGTAGACTGCAATGATTGTACACTTTTCTTTTCAATGACAGTGGTAAGCTCCCAGTCAGGATTTGGTAATGCCTGCCGTTTGCACTCCAACCCAATTTTATTCTTCTGTAAATTTCTTTTTCGTGATCACGGTCCCCTGTAAGTAATTGACCTAGATAAACGTACTCCTTTACAGACTCTAGAGGCTGACTGGCGATCCTGAATTCTTGTTCCCTTGCCAGGCTATTGAACATTATCTTTGTCTTCTGCATATTCATCTTCAACCCAATTCTTACACTTTCTCGATTAAGGTCCTCAATCATTTGTTGTAATTCGTCTCCATTGTTGCTGAATAGGACAATGTCATCTCCAAACCGAAGGTTGCTGAGATATTCGCCGTTGATCCTCACTCCTAAGCCTTCCCAGTCTAAGAGCTGGAATACTTCTTCAAAGAAGCATACAATGAATAGCATTGGAGAGATTGTGTCTCCTTGGCTGACCCCTTTCTTGATAGGTATCTTTCTACTTTTCTTGTGTCGAACGAAGGTACTTCAGAATAGTGTTGGCCTAAGCTCGTTGGTTGCACATAGCACAAATGGTTTCCAGCAGAACGTATGGACACGGACAGAAAAGGACGACGACACACCAGGGTAGCTGTGGAATCCTTGTAGATGTTTGCTAAGATATTCACGTATGCCTCCTGTACTCCTTGATTACGCAATGCCTCTATGACTGCTGGTATCTCTAATGAATCAAATGCCTTTTCATAATCTTTGAAAGCCACGTAGAGAGGTTGATTGTACTCCGCAGATTTCTCGATTACCTGATTACTCGATTACCGGACACTCAAAGCAGATTTCTGCCGTCGACGTCGTCTTCCTCGTCGGCTTCCTCGTCGCTGTCGCCGTGAGCTTCCGTATGAACTCCAACGGCGATGAAATCATTGTCACGCGCCGTATGCTGGATGTGCGAGTGAAAGCGTTCGAAGGACGTGCGCTTTCAGCGGGAGTTAACGCATGGCGGATAGCAAACGCGACTTTTTCCGTCGTGCGAAAAGCCGTGGGGGGACGATTAGGAGGGAGGGAGGGAGGGAGGCGACGTTTAGCTGTGGAACCAAATCCGTATTTATACAAAAAAATTACACCATCTTCCCGTAGGGGAACCCTGAGTAGTATGCGAAGCAGCCATGGGGTCAACTCAAGGTAGTTTAATCAGCTGTACAAACTTGGACATGCAGCAGCACCAGCAACGCGCAGAACTGTTGTCGACGCCGTCGGCGTTTTGCCCGCGTTCACACCGAACGCGCGCGGCGGTGTGGCTTCCGGAACCGGAAGCGGATCCGGAAGTGGAAGCGGCACCGGAAGTGGAACCGGAAGTGGACGCCGCACGGCGGAGGGAGGGAGGGAGTGACATAGCCCCGAGCATAAGATGCTTCGCATCTAAAACGTTGCGAGGCGAGGAGGTGGTAAAGACTTCCGACGCTGTTCGACGAGTGCCCCGTTCTGATCTCATCCAAAACCTCGGTGCCGCCGCCAGGGGCACCGGCAATAGTCACCAACGCCGCGCGCTTTCGGTGCGAACACGGGCAAAACGCCGACGGCGTCGACACCAGTTCTGCGCGTTGCTGGTGCTGCTACATTTACAAGTTAATACAGCTGATAAAACTACTAACTCCGTATAGCTCTCTACTAATTTGCTATCGCAACTGATGCTTCGCCTTTCGGGTGAAACTGTGCCATTTTTTTCATCCATGTTAATTTACAATAATTTATCATTTTTTTTCAATTAGTAAGTACAAGTAATTTCCCCTATGCTGTCCTTGGTGTCACTGTTTGTTAATTATTTATTAATCTGTTTGTTAGCATTTATTGATGATTTAATAAGAAGCCAACAAACAGTGACAACAAGGACGACATAGGAAAAATTACTTGTACTTACTAACTGAATTAAAGAAATGATAAATTATAGGAAATGAAAATCTGTGAAAAAACAAGTAGCAGCTGGTGGGGAACAAACCCACGTCTTCGCAGTTCCTCAGGACCTGAATAAAAGGTCTTTGTCTGTCTGTCTGTGCTCGCATTACGTGTGCGATGCTATCACCATTGAGCTACCGCGGCGCCGTTTTCCCATTCACTTTCTGATGTATTTATGCCTAACCCCGGCAGTTTTAGCCTGCGCCACCACTCACAAACCTAGGCGGCGGATGTGGAACATCCTTTCTGCCGAAGGCGTCACGAGTATGTAACTTTTGGGGGGAAGACAACAGGTCAATAACCCACATATGCTAATTGAAGTCATCAATGTTGCCGGATTCGAGCCCTCGTTACGTAATGAACGAGAAGAAAGGGAACAGAGGGGCCCGTTTTTTATTAATCATAAGAAGCCAACAAATTGTGACACCATTGACAACATAGGGGAAATTAATTTTCCCTACGTTGTCCTTGGTGTCAGTGCTTGTTGGCTTCTCCGGATATATATATATATATATATATATATATATATATTGCACCGGAGCACATCGGCACCAGCTCTGTGCCAGCCAGTGTGTGGAAGAAGACGTTGACGATCGTGTGGTTCGCGCTAGGACGGTTTTCAACGAGCCGGCTTGTTTAACCGCTTTATCAAGTCTACCTGCAAATACTCTTGTTGCACTTGGTGGAGGTGCGGGGTCGCCCCCTTCAGCGTCCGGGAACTCCGCAGCCGTACGCTACCTTCTGCCTTCACAATGACCGAGGGCGCCGGACCCTCGCGAGCTTCTCCCGCTCCCACTGCCTGTCGTGTGCTCTGGGGTGCTTCGTCTGCGTTATCCTCCAGTCTTCAGTGGCACTGACGATCACGGCGTGGAAGACTGGCTGGCCGAGTATGAACGTGTTAGGGCACACAACAAGTGGGATGACCACGACAAGCTGACTCACGCCATCTTTTATCTTACCGGCGTGGCCCACCTGTGGTTCAAGAACCACGAGGCTGATTTTACCACCTGGTCAGCTTTCAAATAGACCCTCGTTTCGTTTTTCGGTCGGCCAGCGGTGCGCAAGCTTCGCGCTGAACACAGCCTCCGCGGACGATCTCAACAAATTGGTGACACCCTCACAAGCTACATTGAGGATGTCATCGGCCTCTGTAGGCGAGTGAATGCATCCATGTCGGAACCTGACCGAATCAAACACATAATGAAAGGCATCGACGATGACGCTTTTCATATGCTCGTGGCCAAAAACCCCCAGAGCGTAACTGAAGTTATTGAACTTTGCCAAAGTTTTGACGAGCTGCGTAAACAGCGCATCTCCACACGTCGCCCTGGAATGCAAACGGCTGACCTTTCAGCTTTGGCTCCCAGCAGCGCTGGTATTGATTGCACCTCGTTGCTGCCTCAAATTCAGCAATACATACGCGAGGAAGTTGCACGTCAGCTCTCTCTTGTGGCATCGGTCACTGAGCCTCTCCCTCCACTGGACCAGTCGCTTCGTCGGGTTATCCAGACACAAGTTGCTGAGGCCCTACCGTCCCCCGCTTCGCCGCCGGAAGTAACGGCGCCGCTAACTTATGCTGAGGCCCTTACACGATCTCATGCCCACCCGACGCCAGTTCCATCCAGCCCAGCCACCAACTGCTACACTCCGCCAAGTCCGGTACGGCCGGTTTACGTCCCATTCTCGCATCCAAGACCTCCTATAAACCCCTGGCGCACTCCGGACAACCGGCCAGTGTGCTACGCTTGGGGCATTCCGGGACATGTTGCGCGTTTCTGTCGCCGCCGCGGACTCTATTTTCGCGATGACGCTCCCAACCTTAGCCATATCCCTCAGCAAGCTACACACCGTCTTACATCTGACGCCACGGACACGTATTCACGTCGCCCCGCCTTCAGTTCACGCCGATCTCTTCTCCCCGCCGCCGCTCCCTTTCCCCCATGATTCGCCGTTCCAACCATGACCAGGAGGAAAACTAACAGCCGCAGTTCCTGAGGCAAGAACTGCTCCGTCGTCGAAATGTGCAAGGCCTCTTCTTTCGCCGCCTAACGAGATTGTTGTGTGATTAGTGAGATTCTCTGCCGCAAACAGAACAAAGTGACGACTCCGCTTTTTGATATTTCGCTACGCACAGCGAGCTCGCAGCACGTCAAGCCTTCGGCCACCTGCACTGCTCGCGTTTCAATTCAAAATGCGCTCTAGATTGTCGAATTTGTCCTCCTTTCTCATGCATCGCATGCCGTTATCCTGGGCTGGGACTTCCTTTCCGCGCATCATGCAGTTGTCGACTGCGCACGTGCACAACTCGCCTTGTCTCCGTTCTGTACCGCAACCGACGATGACCCTCGCCCCTCTGCTAAAGTGGTAGTCGCTACTGACGTCATCATCCCTGCCTTCTCTGTCGCTTAGCGTCCGTCACCTGTGACGCTGTCCCCAATTCAACTGCACAGTCTGATTAATTTGCGCGTCGCCGGAACGTTGTCCTACCGTTCGCAGTCGTCACACTTGATGATGATTCCAGTGCAGTTTACGCATGTAATCCGTTTCCCTGCCCTTCAACTCTATTACATGGCGAATCTGCTGGGCGTCTTGACACTTTTGATGCCATCTTTCCGTTTGATGCGCCTTGCGATACGACACCACTGCCTATCGATGCCGTCACTTCTGCCGCCGCTCCCGCCTCACCAGACCATGACGTTTTGCTGCGCAGCGTCGATAACGCGCTCCTGCAAGCGCAGCGCAATCAGCTCGTTCAACTCCTTGACCGTTTTCGGACCTCTTTCGACCTTGGCCAACCTTGTTTGGGACGCACGTCAGCGGATGTTCACCATATTGACACCGGTCACCGTGCTCCACTGCGTCAGCGTCCCTACCGAGTGTCACAAACCGAACGCAGCGTCATCAGTGAACAAGTCGATGACATGCTGCAACGCGGCGTGATCCAGCAGTCACACAGTCCTTGGGCTTCTCCGGTCGTACTGGTGCGGAAAAAGGACGGCTCAGTCAGATTTTGCGTGGATTACCGCCGACTAAACAACATCACACGTAAGGATGTTTATCCTCTACCACGAATAGACGATGCTCTCGATTGTCTACAAGGCGCTGAATTTTTTCTTCCCTGGATCTTCGCTCTGGATACTGGCAAGTGCCGATGGCTGAAGCAGATCGTCAAAAAACGGCTTTTGTGACCCCTGACGGGTTATACGAATTTAATGTGATGCCCTTCGGCCTGTGTAACGCGCCTGCGACTTTCGAGAGGATGATGGATTCTATCGTCCGGGGACTTAAGTGGCGTACCTGTCTTTGCTACTTAGACGCCATAGTTGTCTTTTCTCCCAATTTTGCATCTCATCTCGATCGCCTCGAGCAAGTTCTTGAGTGTCTCACGGCCGCTGGTTTGCAATTAAACTTGAAAAAATGCCATTTTGGTGCCAGACACCTTACGATTCTAGGCCACGTCGTTTCACAAGAGGGAATCCTACCAGACCCCGCCAAACTGCGAGCCGTTGCCGAGTTTCCCAAGCCAGCCACTCTTAACGAGCTCGGTAGCTTCATCGGCTAGTGCTCTTATTTTCGGCGTTTCATCCCTAATTTCCCCTCTATTATCGCCCCCTTGACTCAGCTACTTGCCAGCAGCGCTGACCTCTCGGCATGGAATCCCGATTGCGACGAGTCATTTACGACGCTCCGCCGGCTCCTTACGTCCCCTCCAGTACTGCGCCACTTCGATCCCAATGCGCCTACTGAAATTCACACGGACGCTAGCGGTGTCGGTCTTGGTGCCAGCCTCGCCCAATCGCAAAGACGGCTATGACGAGTATGTCGTTGCATATGCCAGCCGTACCCTAACAAAGGCTGAGTCGAACTATTCTGTAACGGAAAAGGAATGTTTGGCAATTATTTGGGCCATCAGCAAATTCCGTACTTACCTTTACGAACGCCAATTTGACGTTGTGACTGACCACCATGCCTTATGCTGGTTGTCATCTATGAAAGACCCCATTGGCCGCCTCGCTCGTTGGGCTTTACGCCTTCAAGAGTATGACATACGTGTCATTTATCGCTCGGGACGAAAACATTCAGACGCCGATGCCCTATCCCGTTCTCCGCTGCCTTCTGACCTACTTTGCTTACAAACTTCCACCTGCGATTCGTCGTCCCTCAGCATCACCGACATGCCGGCCGAGCAACGCAAGGATCCCTGGATCGCTTCTCTGCTTGACGTTCTCTCTCACCGTTCGCTTGAACCTGTTTCACGCACCATTCGTCGTCAAGCGCATCACTTTGTCGTCCGTGAAGGCTTGTTGTACCGCCGCAATTACCTAACCGATGGCCGCAGGTGGCTGCTTGTTATCCCCCGTCATCTGCGCTCGGACACAAGCACCGCCTTTCACGATGATCCTCAATGCGGCCACGCTGGCGTATTCAAGACCTACTCCCGCCTACGCCTGAGGTATTACTGGCGCGGCATGTATCGATACATTCGCCAGTACGTGCGATCATGCCTTTCGTGCCAACGCCGCAAGACTCCCCCTCATAGCACCGCTGGTCCTCTACAGCCTTTACCGTGCCCTACACGACGATTCGACCGTGTTGGCATTGATCTTTACGGTTCCGTCCCCAACACCCCTGCAGGCAACCGGTGGATCATTGTCGCCGTCGACCATCTCACACGGTACGGTGAAACATCTGCGCTGCCAGCTGCCACCGCGATAGACGTCGCTCGCTTCCTTCTTCGCCGCCTCATTTTGCGAAACGGTGCGCCCCGTGAATTATTAAGCGATCGTGGCCGCGTCTTTCTCTCAAACTCTATTGAGGCACTGCTCCAAGAATACCGCATTGTTCACCGCATCACCTCTGCGTACCATCCGCAAACAAACGGCATGACGGAGCGTTTCAACCGCACCCTTGGAGATATGCTTGCGACGTACGTGTCCGATGATCACTCCAATTGGGACCGGGTGCTCCCCTTCGTCACGCACGCCTGTAACTCTGCGCCACAAGCTACCACCGGCTTCTCTACTTTTTTCTTTTATATGGACGTGAACCATCATGTTCCATGGACACCATTCTCCCCTACCGACCCGATGTCCCTGAAGCCACGCCCGTTTCCGAAGCGGCTGCTTATGCTGAAGAGTGTCGTCAACTGGCTCGCTTGTTTACCGCGCAAGACCAATGTCACCAAAAATCTCGCCATGACGAATCCGCATCTAGCGCCCACTATTCCCCGGGAATGCTAGATTGGCTCTGGGTCCCGTCTACTACTCCCGGCCTTTCGACCAAGCTTCTCTCGAATTACCACGGTCGCTACCGAGTAGTCGAGCAGACATCTCCTGTCAACTACATCACCGAGCCGCTCGAGCAATCTTCCGACCACCGCTGCCGAGGGCGTGAAACAGTTCACGTCACTTGGGTGAAACCGTGCTACGACCCTCCTGTGCTGTCATTCCCCTAAGTCGCCAGGTTGGCTCCTTTCTGCGTGGGGAGTGATTGTGCCGGAGCACATCGGCACCAGCTCTGTGCCAGCCAGTGTGTGGAAGAAGACGTTGACGATCGTGTGGTCCGCGCTAGGACGGTTTTCAACGAGCCCGCCTGTTTAACCGCTTCATCAAGTCTACCTGAAAAATACTCTTGTTGCAATATATATATATATATATATATATATATATATATGGCGCTTTACCAGTTGCCGGTCATTAAACAGAAAAAAAACCCGCCGCTAAACAGACAAAAAATCGGTACATCAAGCGGCAAAATCTCTAAACTGTCCTCCGCAAACAGGGCTAGGGAACACAAACTTTACCAACCATGACCATTCGAAGTCATGCTTGTGGGGCAATGTATCGGGTTCACAGTAATTATGCCTGACTTGACCGAACAAAAGAAAATAATTACTTCTGATTCCACATCTTTTTTGCCGTTAGCATTCCGATATTGGTCAAAAGTTGTCGATCTACGCCCAATTTGCTTTTGTGCCACGCGACATAACGAAACCGCGAAAACCTACTACATCAAAGTGACACGTACGCATCAAAGGTGCATTATTATGCCGAATAAAACAACTTTTTTCGGAATAGCCGGATATGGCCCCGTTCGAAAAGAAATGGAAGACGTCTGCCCACCGATCACTCTGGCACTTGCTACTTGGAGCTGCAGCGTAAAATGGATTTATTTACGTATTATAAAAACTTCTGCGTGTCACTATAACGTTTTGAGCCCTTTCGGAAAGGATAAGATATTGCTCTGCCATCTAATGATCCAGTTTGGCGGCATTTTTAACCTTCCGAGACACATCGCCGCAATTTTCGACCAGCCATGCCGCAAGCTAAGCATTGGGAAGCAGGCAAACCACAGACGTCGTAGCCCGCCTCTATCTGTTGTCTTTCACTGCGCTGGCTTAGCCTCACAAAAACCCTCTCCACTTCTGCCCAATCCTCACGTCTGGTCAGCAAATTAGATAAGAATGACCTGTCAAGGTGGGCAATGCTATTTGCTTTCAAAGCCTGCAATAAATATACCACCTACAAACAAGGACATCGTTTGATTGCGCTATTTAAACAACACTGCAGGCCACCACGCGGTGCTTTCGTCAGTCGTTATGTAAGATTGACGCCAGTAGTTTGAAATAAAATCACGATGGAATAGTTTTACTGTATACAGCCTAAGTATACAGTAAAGTAAAATAAAGCCTCCGGGAGTGGTGGCATGTGTGTATGTATTTCGGAGGCCACAACAGAGAATAATTGAAGCATGCTCAGACAGCCGAAGAAGTGAAAGCAACGAATTCGCATGAATAGAGGGGGGAGGGCGAATATAGAAGAAGAGAAAGAAGGCCACGTACAGAGCACTTTCTTATTTTTGTTGAACTATCCAGTTCATGGCCAATATCCCACCAACGTCTAGACTTTACATCTAAATCTACTTGAGGCCACAATACCAGAAACAGAATTCTGCATCTATACAGGTCTGTCCTGGCAGTGTTTCCTCTGCACCTTAATTGCCATGTACCTAAATCCACTGAGCATTGTTTTTCTATTCTGTCACTGATTGTCAAGAGAAAGTAAAGAATTCTGTGCCGCCAGCTTTGGCGCTCTCTAAATTGCGACAGCCATTGCCTCTCTTGCGGGGCATTCAGCAACAGGCACGCGCGTACAGTGTACAGTCTACACACTTATTAGGATTAGGGACAGAAAACGTTCTACCTTGTTAGGTTTCGAAGAATTCCTATTACTGGTTTCATGTTAATCGTCCCTGTTAAAATACTTTGTCACAAAATTCTTCCTAGCGGCCTTGTTATCAGTCACGAACACACACACACACGCACGCACGCACGTACACACACACACAGAAACACACACACACGCACACACACACGCACACACACACACACACACACACACAGCGCGGGCGCGCGCGCGACTTTGGCTAGTGTTTATAGACTTCAGACTCTGCCCAGGCGGCGCTGCGGAAAAACCCGCCACCAGCGCCCCCATCGCAGCCTTGGCGCAAACTGAGTAGTGCAAGGAGAGCTGTCCGCAAGCGAAGCTGCATAGGCCACAATGGAGCCTCCTCTTTCGGTTGTGTTGAGGCACGGTTTCCTAAAAATCAAGGACCTGGAAGGCTTCTTCCGCCCATCCACGCTTCGGAAAGGGAGGAAGCTCAGCAGAGCGAAGTACATGTACAATGTAAAATAAGTTTCAGGTGTTATTTCGGCGCGCTGCAACTCGCAAGTACAGCGAGCATCGTACGACATCGAGTTCGATGCAAGCACTCCGACGTCCGTTCTCTAGCGCCTAAATGTGTTAAGTTTGGGTACGTACATAATGTCAAAGCGATGAAGTACATATATGACTAATTCAGTTAGCTATGTAGCCTACGGTCAGTGGTACAAAGCTTGCTTTATCAGGGGCGAATGGCCCTGGCGACCTTCGCCTTTTCAGTTGCGTTCTCGTTTCAGCTCTCGCTTCCTGTGCGGTCGAGCGTGTTATCGCGCATCTTCGAATGTTCTATTCACGGTTGTCTTCCGTGTGTATTTACTGCAAATGGAGATACGTGCGTGTGCGCTTGCGCGAGGTACAACCGAAGGCAAAACAAACCTACAGGTGGTCGCGAACAATATTTTGGCATTTATTTGTTTGAACAGGTGTTAGCATTTGCTAGTTGTTGCGTGCACTAAACATATGGCTATCTGGTTTCAAATCTCTCAAAGGGTGACCGCTTGTTACTCGATTGTTTATGGCTCACGGCGGCGCGATTACATCTGCTTCCGGGCAGGCGCGTATATACACAAACGATGCTGCCGTTTAGGGATTTCCTTTTTTTTTGGAGACCACAAAAGCTCTATCGTATCTTGTTGGCGATAAGACGAAGGCTTCTCACTTGTTTCGGATTCCGGACGTACACGCAACCATTTTTCAGTGTGCTTCTCTTCTTATTCATGATTAAACATTGTGTATTTTACAACACAAACGATTTTCTCGTCACTTTACGGTCACTCTAAAAAAGTTACGACCATATTTTTTTCGAAATAGGTGCTTTCGAAGAACTTAAATCAGCTATTAAAAATTTCGACACTGGGGGGTCGCATTTGGCAAAAAATTCGACCGTCAAAGGGTTAAAAATTTTATCGTAATGTTCAATGTCGTAATTATTTACCGAGAATAAATTCTTCCCTAGGCTTTTTCGGGCAGCAAACAGAAAACATTTTCCAAGGCAGCAAACAGCGTGCGAACATAACGAAAGTAATTAAGCTTCCTAGTGCCTGCGCGACGCATATTCCTGTCTCGCGGGAGCTGCAGAACCGCTCAGTAGCCTTGAATTTTTAGCAGACGCTTAACACATGCGCCCCAATAAATGTAAATAAACGCAACACTTTTTTTCTACACATGTACGTTACTTCGCAAATACTCATCCAGTGCTCCAACAGCAACATTATTGCTCACATTAAAAAAAAAAAAAACGCGGTCGAGAGGGCTCAGTGCATTGCGAAACGTTCTTGTTGTATCGGAAAAGCCGAAACTAGAAATGTGCTCGGGATACCACAATTCCCTAGAATACGATTTTGAATTCATAAAGGAACCACAATGTTTGGCGAAACTGGTGAAAATATCGATGTCACATACGCATGATGGTTCGCAACGTTGTTTTTTCTGTTGCCAACGAAGTGGCGGCTGCGGATTCTTGAGTTTTCGCTTGGTTGCCATAGTCCCCCGTCAGGGATACGCAACACAATTACAGCAGAACAACATTATCACACTTTCTCATGTCAGCGGCTGTGTTGTGGAAAATGCGATTATTTCGCTTACGTACCCAACAAGTTGAGCGGCCCGTATCCAGCGCTCTCGCCTTTCTCCTTCATACGACCGCGATGGAAATCGGTAAAACTGAACGTTGTTATTCAATCCTTCACGTTCATGGCAATTTACAACGCAACAGTAGCGTCGATTGCAGCGTTTCTTCGTAGCGCGCGGAGCTGTCGCGGTTACCGTCGTGCTCGCAATCGTTTTGCCAACAAGAACTACAGGGCTTTATGGCAGTTCCGCGGCGCGTCCGACTTGCGGAGAACATCATAGCTCTCTTTCTGGGTGTGAAATGCGCAAAACATTCGCAATATGAACCAAAATTAAGTTAAATCGTTGTTTCGCACTCGCTAGCTGCGTAGGCAACTTAGCAAGGGAGTCGGACTTTGCACTACTCAATTATTACCTCTGCGCGCCGGCAGGTGGCGCTACGCGTCTTGCAAAACTCCAGAGTCTGACGTCTATAAATTCCTATGAGAAGTGTTGCTTGCTGCGGGCGGACCTAAAGTCCGTTGATGTTTTTGCTATTTTAAACCAGCAAATCTAGGGACTTTAGGTGGACCTAGCCTTGCAAAAGTTGCCGGCAATGGCTCCGCCGTCTTAGTACGCTGACTTCTTAGTACGCTGTGTAATCTAGCAGTTAATAATACAAGTCGCCAGCATTGGTGTCGAAAATCAGCTGATGACTACTATCAGTTCTCTTACTCAAGCTCTGCTTGGCACATCCGAAGAAAAACATCTGCAAAAAAATTGGATGGCTGAAGATGGCTTACCCTTACAGCTCCCAAAAGTAACACATCTAAGCCGAGAGTATCGTCATTAGGCCTACGTAACAAAAGCCACGGTGGTAAAGGTTATGAGTTAGATGACAGTCGTGCAACTGCTAAAGAAAGGAGGCTCATAGTAAGGTTACGTGTACTACTCTCATTGAAAGGACCAAATGAGAAGACACCAAATGCTAAAGGGCATGACGCCTATACACGGATGACTCTTGGCTCATTATGCGCTCTATGCCAATTGTTTTCTGTCGACAACACATCAGCTACGTGTACATCTGGAATTTAAAGATACGATGTACAGACGCGATGTTGAAATGTAACGCAATGAACGACTGCAACGGTCAAGGAAATGATGAAGATATCTGCACATATTGGGTGCCAGGCGTATCCTGTATGCACGCTGGCTTACGGTAACCACGATAAGGACGCCGTTTTCGCAATCAAAATTACTTCTAGTCCATAAGTCTCTTTCAAGAAGTCTGTGATTTTCGCCTTCACCTCTCAGCATGGCGTTAGATGTTGGAATAGCATGGTGTTGTGGATGTTGGAATAAAAGTGATTCTGACTCTGCTATGAGATATTATTGCACTAAGTAACCACGTGGAAAACATTTCAGATGAGATTACACTACAGTTATCGCACAACTTAATACGAACGTGTAGGTGCCCCGCTACGGTACAGGACAATAATTGAGTCGAGCATGCTTTCTAGTTAGTCGCCGCTTAATACTGAACGCTTTGTATACGGCCTAAAGTACATTAAAGTGACGTTATTGTGACTACAGACGTTTCCTTTTAAAATGTTGCGAACTAGGAACCAGGTGCATAATTTGGTTAATTCAGTGTAATTTTTTTACACCCAGTACTTATACTAAAAACAGAAAATTATTACTTTCACCCGCGACCTTTCAGATGCGTTTATGAGGTTTCACAAAAGAATTATTTAAAATGGTCTGAACAATTATTACGACTATACATCCACTCAAGAAACCGGTTATCAGGCTATAGGTTTATTATCATGATACATTGAGAATATTATACACTGAAATAAATTGTTTAGGCATCAAAGCACGGAACATGAGCATATTTTTAGCGGTAACCAAATAATTAATCTGCAGAGAAAAAACAAAGATAAAACTGACAAACAAGGAATAAAGAAGCAGGTACCACAGTGTGTATTGGAATATATTGTTCTGGGGCGAGTGAACGCGTAGACGAAGAGGGTGCTCGATAGTGCAAGGAAGACGAAAATTTTGCCTAGTCGCATTACGTCATTTGATTTAGTATCGGTTTCATTTCTGCTTTCATTTATCTTGGAGGCAATCATAACACCCCCGTGCAATCTTTCGAGAAAAGCATTATTATCATCATGATCATCATCATTACAGTTGCGCGTGTGAACCTTTGGCCATCTTGCGGTAAGTACAGCCGACTTCACAGGGGGATGTGACATTACCTCACTCGAGGCCGCCCACATAGACCAATGCCGAAGCATGTGCTTGCTGCAGTGAAGCTAGGGAATCGAAAGAACATGTTTTATTAGAATGCAACAACAATACCTACCCGGCTATAGGTTTAGGCTCCGCTTGCTTCCTTGAAGCTCTTGGGTTCAGGGATAGCAGGCCAAAAGTTAACACGTCCACAACAGAAATTAGTAAAACCTATGGTAGATTTGGCGGCAGGAAATTAAGGAGACCACCAAAATTGGAGGGAACAAAGTTCCAATTTAGTGTTCTGAAACCTTCATTCAGGAAATTTTACGTTTGTAAAAGAAAAAAAAAAGGAAATATAGGTGCGACAGGTAAAAATATTAAGACAGCTTGGTGGCACAGCGAACCGCTTCATTTCTAGGGGGACGCTCATAGTATTCATTCATTCATTCATTCATTCATTCATTCATTCATTCATTCATTCATTCATCCAGCCGTGCCAACGATCAACTACTTATGAAAGTCCCCACGGAATACCCACTTTACAGACAGGGTGGGTAGGAGTGCGTGCTATATCTTTATTTATTTATTTATTTATTTATTTATTTATTTATTATTTATTTATTTATTTATTTATTTATTTATTTATTTATTTATGTTTATTTATATTTGGCCCTATATTTTATTGTCACGAATAAATATGGTTTTTCCCATTTCTCTCTGTATTGTGTAGAAATACCTCTCTTCTGCCTCACGTCTCCGTAACAATATAACTAAATGAGATCCCTGCATCAAACAAATAAAGAATGCGCTTCGCAAATATTTTTGTATGGAACAAAACATAAAGTGCACAAAAAGTCTTCGAGCCCGCTTCGTCTGCAAGCAGCCAAATAAGGTTTATATATGTAATGAAAAGAATTCTGACTGGGCGACATAACCAAAAGAAAAAAAAAATAAACGAAGCGTAGTCACCTGTAGCGACTGCCTCCGGGAACGATATGAGGTGGTAGATAAGCAAACAAATCTGCTTTAAATAAGCGCTTTCGCTCGCAGTGGTCTTTCTGCTATGGGCAATCTAATTATTTGCGCGCCTACATACGCTTCAGAGCGAATTCCGTGTTTGGACATAGCTGCAAACTCAGCATAATGTTCGTTAACAGTTTATTTTGTTTGTCGCCTTCCGTCGCTATCGCGCTCTTTCTCGCTGCCACGTTTATTTATTTTATTCGTAGAATGTGCTCCATACGTGGAGAATTTCATATGGCGAGTTCAAAAATCGGCTTTCGGCTGCCGTCTTCGGGGCACTCGACATTTCAAGTGTGAGATACAGCCAAGAGTGTACCAAAGTAGCTTTGCAATGAAGAAATGAACAATATATAGAAAGCTCTCGCTTTTCAGCTGAATGAAATCCGAAAGAAGCGAAATTTAGTATAATAGCTCACCCCGCAATGATCGTGAGAACGCATTGCCGTGTTTCTAGGCTGCTGCACTACAAAAAACATGTAAAAAACGAAAAAAAAACATCTACCTTCATTTAACCTTGTGGCAGTGGATGTACGGCGAAGCAGGTCTGGACGTTAGACAAGCACCGCCGCCACAAGCGATGTACGTGATGCGCGCACGCACATGTGCCTACGTGCAGCGTACATCCTCATCCTTCTAGGCCGTCCGCCAAGCACACGTGTCATATTGAATAAATTATTGTCTAAAAGGAAATTGAGCCAGAAAATGCGTTAAGTACGAGTTACAGACCGGCTGCAGACATAACAGCTTCGCCATGTTATTCGAACATACCAAAAAACATTAATCTGTTACGTGGAAACTGAAAAACAAAACACTTCTCCTGCTGCGGTTTGAGGTTTGTTTGAGTGGCCGCGGCCGCTTAATGGCCGTAACGTTAGAACAACCTATGTCCCTATTTTTGTAGGCCTTCCGCCTAGAGCAAGTACGTTATTGAAGTAATTACATTTCTCTAAGTAAAATGTGTCCCAAAATTCGTAAAGTATGACTTGCACACGACCTACAGACATGGTAGCATTGGATTGTAATTCGAATATATAAGAAAAGTGAATTTTGTTACGCGGAAACTCAAACGCAATCCCCGTTTCCACCAGCCGTTTTTTTGGGGTGAGCACGCCATGAAAAATCCCGACCAACTAGACAGCTTTGCTGTAAAAAATTTGCACTTCTTTCCAAACAGCGAAGCACAGAGACCAAGGCTTAGCTTTGCATTCCGGCCTGTCAGAAGGTGTTACAATACGCGGAGACTACATATTGTCGGTACGTAGTGTGCTAGGAAACTGCTGCGATGAAGCAAGAACAGAGCCCCGGGAGCTATACCAGGCGTCTGAAAACGCTAGCATGATTTGCAGCGCAGGCCAGCGGCGCTGGAAGCGTCATAATTCTCGATGGTTCACGGGATGAGATGAAGAGCACGAGTGTGCATCTCGGCAGAAATGTTTGTGTGCACAACGCTAACGCCAGCAATGGAAGGCAGAGCGTGCCCATTTGGATTTGTTGTCCTTGCAGCCGAGTGACGGAGACAAGAACTTTAATTGGTCGTGAGAAACTGTGGGCAGGGTCGCCCTGCAAATTTGTTCGCGCCTCTGGGCACCTTGTAACACTCCTCTTACTGCTTAATTGCGTGACAGTATGGTGGCGTCGGCGGTGCGAATGCACTTCGGGGTTCCATAAAATTGCTCTCAGAGAGAGAGAGAGAGAGAGAAGTTTAATGATGCGAAATGCCGAGAGGTCGGCCTGAGGTAAATTCCTCTAGCCAGCTACTCGGCGTCGGGGGAAGGGGCAGAGGGAAAGAAAGAGGGAAGAAAGAGAAGCATGATGGGTGACGATGACGAGAAGGAGGATGTAAAACATGTGGCAAACAATTTTGCATGCTCAAAGTCCAGGCCCGTACTTTTTAAAAAGTTCAGTAACGCTTCGATGGCCTTGAAACTCGACTGAGCGTCTGGCGAACGACCTAAAATAACATCCTCCGACAACGGTGGGCTGTCGAGACGCGTAAGGTCCTTCTTCAACCTTTGACGCTCTTCCACGTACTTAGGGCAATCAAAAAGCACATGGCTATAGTCTCATTTACATGGCACAACTCACAGTCTGGAGACTGCGTGCGTCGCATCAGGTGCACGTATCCGCGCGTAAACGCTACCCCCAGCCTTAGTCTGTGCAGAAGACTGGCACAGCCGCGTTGAATTTTCGGTGGTAGCCTAAATTTCATGATATGGTCCAATCTCTGTAGTCGCCTGTGTCGATTATCCGGATTGTCCCAGTGCTTTTGTGTCGATTTTGGGATGACACTGGAGAGGAGGCAATTTGCGGCGGCTCTTGAAAGATGAATTGCAAGCATTGACTCTGGTTCTTCGAGTGCTTTCATCGCTTCGGCATCGGCCAGTTCGTTGCCGTGTATGCCACAGTGACTGGGAATCCACTGAAATGTGATGTGGTGGCCGTTTTTTTTGCCCTAAAGTGTATAGCTCGGCAGTTTGAAGAGCCAACACTCCGTAAGCGCTTTCTTTCAACACCACACTAAGTAGTTGCAGAGCCGATTTTGCGTCACTGAAGACTGTCCATACTTGAGGCTGTCGCAAAATATATTGAACGGCCTCTCTGATTGCCACTAGTTCCGTAGATTTTGTAGTCGTCTTGTTACACACTTGAAACCGTCGAATGACTTGATGCGCAGGCAAGAAAGACGAAAGCTGCACCAGACGCATACTACGAGACCGATCCATCTGTATACACATCACCGAGGACTCATATTCTTTTTTATATATTCAATTGTTAAATGTCTGAGGTCGACGGTAGGTATTCGGAATTTTTTTAGAAATTCCGGGAATAGATAGACGTGCCTGTATATTGGACATTACCGAAGGGGCCATACGTGGAAGGTCAGGAAGGGCAAAGTATGATGGTATGGCAGATTCTTGGCATTCAATGAGTCTTGAAAAAGTGGAGTCCGGCCGTATGTCGGAAAGTGTCGATAAGGGGTGGCATCCATGACGGCACAGCAGTCGGAGGAATACTCGAAGAGGTTCGCATCGTAGATAGACAGGTAAAGGGGTGACGCGAGCCTCCTGAATTGTTCCGTAGGTTGAGCTGCAGCGTGGAACACCGAGACATGTTTTCAGCCTCTGTGCCTGGGTACTTCCCAGCGTACGCAAACATGACCGGCTCACACCTGATAAAACTGACAGGCTATACCGAATGTAGCCGAAGTAGAGCCTCGTACAGCCGGAGTAGCGAATGCTCAGATGGAACCCACTTCATATAGGTCAGAAATCGAAAAACTTGAGCAAGCCCAGTTAATTTTTTCTTTAACGTTGCCACAGGCTTCGACCATGAAACATCGTGGTCAATGACAACGCCGAAGTATCTGTGGTGGGTCACATATGGGATGGGTCACATGCTGGGTCACATATGACCCAGCACATCTGTGGTTGGTCACTGTGGTGGGTCACATATGGAACGGTATCGCAGCGCGCTTATTTGGAGTCAGTTGCAGTCCTTGGCACTGCAGGTACTGAGACGTTGAAGAAACAGCTCGCTGCAATCTTGCATGAATTTGCGGTCGCGTGACTGCGGACGCCCATATGCATACGCCGTCTGCGTAGGTACTGATGCGTTACGTATATATGATGCGTTACGTATAATGTTACGTATACGAGAATATAGGAATGATACAAAAAGACTGCGAGTAGAGGGCAGGGGCCTAAATCAAGCCATCGCAGCTCTTTTCACACACCGAAAGGAGATAATATAGGGCTAAATGCTCATCTGCTCTCATAGCAGAACCCGAGGTATGCGTTGGTACAGACGCATTTGGAAATGTTGGCCGTAGACCTTTGTAGGACCCTGCTTACCCGTCGAGCAGATGGTTCGTGATCATAAATAATTTGGTTACATTGTCTTTTAAGCAAAAGACTATGGTAGTGCCGCAAAACACACCAAGAACAGTTTGCTGCTTTCTCCATTCTAGATTTACTAGGGCGATAACCGTTGCGGCGTTCTCCTTCACAGCTTGTAAACAGCGAAAAGCTGGATACATCATGAAACGTTTCTTTCAACGAAGGTCTCATTTTAAGGCGGTTTGCTAACGAAAGGCTTGCTGACATTAGAAAAAAAAAACTGTGAATGTCGACCCAAAGACATTGGCCCTAACGCGAGGTCTGCCGGTCCAGTGTGTCGCACCTGTTCTTTGTTTCACAAAATATTATAGGTTGATAAGCATTGGTATTGTTTGTTTTTGCACCATTTAATGCTACAACCTTCTAATGTCTGTAGAGCATGCCACTGCACATTAGCGATAAGGTGTGCCAGCAGTTGATTTTGTAGCCATAAATAGGCTGCCTGAAAACACCCCTTTCACCATGGTTACAGTGGCCCCTCTTAACGTTACATAATTTGCGGCGAATGAACAGTGCACTGAAGTAAAGCTCACGTCAACTGAATCAAGTCTTGCTAATACAGTATTTGTTGGTTCTGCTGCCATAACTGATTGTCTGCATACTGTATCGTTTAGTTGGTTTTCTGTAACTGTGGCACGGCCAAGTCAGGCGTTTCCTCATGCTTTAATCGTATCTGCCAAGGCAATGTTGTACCAAATATAACTTAAATAGACAAAAAAGGGGGATGGAAGAAATGAAGAAATGACTTTGCAGCTAGCAAGCGGAATTTCCACTCCTCTGTACGTTGGGCAATGCTTAGGCCAGTCGTTGCGTCATTTCAATACAGTAGATGAACGTCATATTCCGTACAGGCGTCATAAGTTGAATTGTACATGACAAACCGCATGCAGTTATGAACAGCGAGCTAGAATACTGAAGATACCACCACGCCCTACCCACTGGCACGAAGCGGCCCAAAAGAGACCACTTATTATGTGTGCGATCTATAGCGACCGATATGATTATGCGATAAATTATGCATATGCATATACGTGGAAATAGTGCTTCAATAGCACACATCGCGTGCACTACGATTGAATTTGCAAATCGCTAAGTAACTTCGCATGGCGGTTGAGTAATAACTTGTAATTGTAAATCATTTAATTGAAATCAAGCGTCGACAATCACCCGGAGGTAATTCTGGCTCAGTGTTCGAGTAATTTTGCTATCTCGCAGGAAGGCATCGCGACATAATAAATTACATATGCTTTTGAACGTCGGTTTCGGGTAGTGACCATTGCACATTCCCTCGCATAGAAGTAAACAACAGTGCCAATACGCATTGTTAACAGCTCCGACCTCAGTGTTTTGACTCCGTCGTTCTACTTCATAAGAGGGCGAACAATTCCCACTTTGAAAATCTACAAAAAAGTGGTCGCAGTTTCACCTGAAAGGCAAAGCATCAATTGCGATAGCGAACTTGTAGAGAGCTATACGGAGTAATGATATTAGCTTTATCAGCTGTATAAACTTGGACATGCAGCAGCATCGGCAACACGCAGTACTGTTGTCGACGCCATCGGCGTTTTGCCCGCGTTCGCTCAAAATGCGTGCGGCGTTGGTGACTGTTGCCGGAGCCTGTGATATAAATAGGCACTTGGTGCCACAGCTAAACGTCGCCTCCCTTCCCTCCCCCTCCCCCACGGCTTCTCGCGCGTCGGAAGAAGGTGCGTTTGTTCTACATATATGGTGACTGTAAAGGAGAAAAGAGACGCCTACTTCTGCAGCCCTTAAGCGAGCACGGCGCAGAACGCGCGTTTGTTCTCCGACGTGCGTTCACTCCCCGTGAAAGACGCGCCCCTCGCGCCCTTTCACTCGCACATACAGCGTTCGGCGACGATTTCTTCTGGAGTTCGCCCTGACTGTCGAAGAGAGAGGTTGTGTTGCGTCTCGCTCCGACGACCTCGCCTCGCCAGTCGCGCCTAGCTCTTCTCCCGTGCGGTCGTGCCTGCACATCGCCCCGGCGTGTGCTGCACGAGCCGCGTGGCTCACCATCGTCGGCGACGTCACCTGCAGCCGCGCACGATTTGCGCGTCCCAACGCGCAACCCTGTGTGTTCCCTGCGGGCTTGCATCGTGCGACGAGTGGATTTGCTTCAGTGTTGTGCTCCGCGAGTGGCGTTCCCAACCCGACATCTGTGCCGCGTCCCCGGCTGTGCCGCCTCGTGCGCGCATCGCGTGGTCGGTGCTGTGCGCGCGACGTGCGTGTAGTGTGTTTGCCCCCTGTGACGCGCGGTTCGCGTGTTGACTGCGGAGCCGAACGGCATGGAGGGCTTCCGCAGGCCAGGAGAGCGCCCGCCGCGCGCGGGCCATCGTCGAAGTGCGAGCGCGTCTCTCGCGACCTTTGTGCCCGTGACGCTACAAGCGTCGCGTGAGCGAGGCGAACTAGAGGTGCGCGCCGCCGAGATCGTGGACGCGTGGATAAAGAAACAGGCCACCACCACCCAAGCAGCTGCCGCCGCGGCCGCGCCCGCCGTCACCGAGACACACGTGGCGCCGGCTAAACCTTTCCCGCAAGCGAGCCTTCCCCCCTCGGAGCAGGACGCCGCCATTGCTGCCATGGCGAGCACCCCGCTGCCCCCATCCGACGACGAGGAGGCCATGGACTCCTCCTCCTCGCGCAAACGCATGCGCGAAGCAGAGAGCGAGGAGGAGGAGCAAACCGGTCGCCGCAGGCTGCCGCCGCCGACCGCCCCACCTTGCCCGGAGAGCAGGGACGACGGCGACGCCATCTCCCGGCGCCCGAGGGACTCAGCCGCCTCCTCGTCATCGCCCGCGGCACGAGATGGCGCCCCCGCCGATCCGCCGGCTGCGCCGGCTCTCCTGCTCCTCTCGACCACCAGCGCCGCCCCCCGGACGCCCGGCGAGTCGTCCGCTGCCTCCTTCGCGCTCTCACCGAGGGAGGGCGCGCGCATCAACACGGTCGCTCCTCCGGCTGCCGGTGAGGCTGGCGCGAGCTCTCCTGCGTCGTCTGCTACGGCGGATGCTCGTGACGCGCCCGAGTCTGTGCCGTTGGGGCTCGCGCACGATCCCCGAGCAGACAGAGCCCCAGCCGGTCCGACGCAGCACGGCCTCGCCCACCCAGCGGCGAGGTTCCTGAAGGATCCCCCCCACCACACTCTACCGAGGCAGGAGGGGAAAAACAAGAAGCAGAAGAAGGCGGGGAAAAGCTCTGCACCCAAACAGGCTTCCCCCCCTGCTGCCCCTCCGGCCCCGACGCCCACTCTGGAGGGCTCCGGCACACCCACAGCAAAGGCTGCTGCACAGGAGGCCCCAACCACCCATGCACCACCAGCTGAGGGCTTCCAGCTGGTGCTGTCCAAGGCCGATCGCCGCCGCGCAAGGGCACCAGTGAGTGCTGCCATCCCGGTGAACCCCGCGGTCATTGGCACGGCCCTCTTCCGCCCATCTGTGGTGGGTGGCACTTTCAGAGGAGCACCACGCCTCTCTCTTGCGGCGGTGCTCTCAGCGCGGCCAGGTGTTGCCGCTGTGAGAGTCAATCACAGGCGCAACATCGTGGCCGCCGACGCCACCACCCAGAGGTGCTTGGAGGAGCTGCTGGCCACCACGGAGCTCCGGGGAATACCGGTGACTGCCCGGCAGCCTGCCGAGCGAGGCAGGAGCACTGGTTTTGTCCACGGCGCCGACGGCATCCCCGCAGACCGCGGACCTGCTGGGGGCCATCGAGTCGGGAGTCCCAGTGCTGGCTGCTACCAGGGAGGCCAACACCATCACCATCCGGTTCGCGGGGCCGGTCCCCCCTGAGCATGTGAGCCTCTACAAGCTCCGGTTCAGGGTGCGACCGTCCAGACCACGTCCACTGCAGTGCCAGCAGTGTGGCCGCTTTGGGCACGTGGCTGCCTCCTGCGACTCGCCATCCAGCTGCCGTCATTGTGGGAGGTCTCACGAGCAGGGTGACAGCTGCCCCAACGCGGCCCACTGCCGCAACTGCGGTGGCAACCACCCCGCAAATACTCCTGCCTGCCCCAGGTGGCAGGAGGAACGCAGGGTGGCCACCATCTTGGCAACAGCGCCTGCTCCCCTCTCCCGCCGGGCAGTCCGCGCTGGTGTCCGGGAGGAGAACCTGCGGGCCAAGGCCACCTCAACGCCTGTGCAAGGCCTGTCTTATGCACAGGCACTGGCCGGCCTCCCACAGGCGCCCCAGCAGAAGGCAGCCCCCCCCGGACGGCCACCCACACCGGCCCCACGGAAGCAGCGACGCCAGCCGCCAGCCACCCCTGGGAGCGAGCCCACCACAGCCCCAGCATCACTGGCAATGCCTGGCCCGGACCCTCGGGACCAGATCATTGCCAGCCTGCAGCTCGCCCTGAAGGCCATCGGGGAGATGCTGCCTGCCGAGAGCCCCCTCCGAGCCATCTGCCTACAGGCAGTGGCAGTCCCGACAACAGTCAACCAGCATGGCTGATCCCTCACCAGCCACAGCTGGGAAATGCCGTCGCCGCCCGAGTGTTCTCCAATGGAACACCAACTCACTGCGGCGGCGGCATGCAGAGCTGTGCGCGCACCTCCTGCGGTGTGATTTCGACGTCCTCGCACTGCAGGAGGTGTACACTGTGGCCGAGGACCTGCGGCTGCCGGGATACACGGGCTACTCTGGCGCCACCACCTGCTCGACGCAGAGCTGCACGGACGCTCCCTGCCTGCAGGGTGCCCACAAGAAGGGGAAGCCGAGGACTGCCATCTACGTCCGCAGCAGCCTGGCCCACTCGGTGACCCCAGTCTCGGACGTCGTAGGCGGCGCCATGGAGTGCTGTGCTGTCACGGTACGCCTTGACAGACAGGACACGACTGTGGCGAGCGTCTACGTTCGTCCTGGACAACAGTGGGACCCCTCCAGCCTGGTGCGGCTTGCAGGACGCCTAGGCGGACATGCAGTCCTGTGCGGTGACTTCAACGCCCACCACACCGACTGGGGCAGCCGCAGGTGCACCCGCCGAGGCAGGGACCTCTGCAACGCCATCAGCCGAGCAGGCCTGGTGGTACTCAACAAAGGAGGACCCACGTACGTCCGCCGTGGGGTGAGCACAGCCATCGACCTCTCCCTCACCACCGAGCAGCGCTCCTATGACTGGGCTACAACTCCCGACACCTTGGGGATCTGATCACTTCCCCATCTTGATCACCCCCGGGTGTGGGAGAAGGGCCGAGGTCACGAACATACCACGTCACAGACTGGTCCCTGTTCAGGAAGCGCTGCAGTGAGTTGGAAGATGGCTGTGACCTCCTGAGTGCCATCATGGAGTGCGCCCAGGCAGCCACAGTCCAGTGCTCTGCTCTGCCCGATACTCCTGCCCCGGATCTGCTCCTGCTCAACCTCCGTGCGTCCAGGCGACGCGTGGAGCGCCGAGCAATCCGGACGGGCAATGCAGAGCACTGGACCGAATACAGGAGAGCGGATGCCCGCTGCAGACGACAGGCCAGGCGCAGAAGGAGCCAGAGCTGGGGGAGCCTCTGCGCCACCATCGAGAACCGCTCCAAGGGCCCCCTGGCCTGGCGCCTCCTAAAGTCCCTGACCGGCAGGAAGGTCAACCGCCACCCCCGTCCTCGCGGTGGCTATCTCGCTGGCATC
>NC_051163.1:94850462-94879742 GCF_013339745.2 Dermacentor silvarum
TGTGAAAAATCAGTAGCCAGTATGGAACAAATTTGAAAATCGGGCACACATCTGCACAGAAAACAGCAGTTTTATACAGGGTGCACAAGGATTTAAAAATATGCAAATGTCACGTAGTTGGACAGAACCATAGTAATGTTGTTGCCGTCCCTTGAAGATACTCAGCTTATTTTTTTACATTCTGCCTAATTACATAGTCTAATTATTCAACATCTCAAATATTATAGTTAGATTAAAAGTGTCAATGATAAAATTGTAGAGCAACATGACAGACTCACGATACAGCTTTCCATTGCTCATGATATAAAAGTGTTTGACATGATACATAAAAGTGTTTTCCGAGCGTGAAAGAAGCCCACGAATACACGCAAAGTGCCTCGAGCGGCCAGTCCCGCGGAGATTCGAGAGTTTTCTTGTTGCTGTACAATTCTCTCGTTCACAATTTTTATCCAAAAATTGTTAAAATTGATTATTGTTCTTAAATTGGATTATTGTTCACAATTTTACAGCATTAGAAAGGTTGAATAATCAATTATGAAAATAATTAATAATCAGGCGGAATGCAAAAAAATAATCGGAGTATCTCCAAGCGACGGCAGACAACATTACGTTGGTCCTGTCTAGCTACATGACATTTCATTATTTTTTAAATCTTGGTACATGAGAGTTACCCGCCGCGGTTGCTCAGTGGCTATGGTGTTGGGCTGCTGAGCACGAGGTCGCGGGATCGAATCCCGGCCACGGCGGCCGCATTTCGATGGGGGCGAAATGCGAAAACACCCGCGTACTTAGATTTAGGTGCACGTTAAAGAACCCCAGGTGGTCCAAATTTCCGGAGTCCCGCACTACGGCGTGCCTCATAATCAGAACTGGTTTTGGCACGTAAAACCCCACAATTTAATTAAATTTTTTTTAACATGAGAGTTAAGCCGCCCAGTAAATATCTTGTACAAGCAGCAAAATTTGCACAAACGGCTGTGGCACACAGGAGGTTCTCTCTTTCACAGCAGCTTTCGAGGTTTATTTGACCGCGTGAGGTTCTTTGGACAGTTCGGAAATAAGGTGGCAACCTTTTTATCAAACTCCGCGTAGTATGCCGTCGATATCGTATCCTCGGAAATATGGTTGGCGCCGACTAAAGTCCCTAGATTTCCTGGTATTTTTTAAGTAGCGACATGTACTCAATCGGCCGCCATTATCTTCCTAGATAGCATGCGACCGTCAAAGGCCGCTGCTATCTATTGCGGGGGAACAGCGTTAGGAAGAACATGGCTGCCGGAATGAGCGCCGCCCAATGAGATTCGTCGGTGGTGCTTCAAAGCTTGTCGCTACTTAAAGAAAGAAAAAGAAACACCTCATATCCACGAAATGAATGATGATGAGTGGGCGAAGCACCGGGGGATCATTCGGTTAACCGTGAATCCCCCAACGCCGGCAAGCGGCTCCAGAGGCGGCGATAGCACGGGAAGCGGAGGAAAAACGCCTGAAGCGTTCTCTACCTGAGGTTGGTGGCGCCGATGCTCGGTTCAAGCACGAGCTTCGCGAGCCCTCAGCTCTGGGTCCGCTTACCGGCGTTGCCGTACTGCTGCAGCTTTGCGAGTCCTGAGCTCCGGGTCCTCATGCCGGCGTTGCCGTGCTGCTGCAGCTTCGCGAGCCCTCAGCTCCGGGTCCGCTTGCCGGCGTTGCCGTTTTGCTGCAGCTTCCCACGCCCTAGACTCCGGGTCCGCTTGTTGTCTGCGTCGCCGTGCTGCAGCAGCTTTGCGAACTCTCGACTCCGCTTGCAGTTGAGCCGCCACTCTCGCCTTTTCATCCATAGCTGGCGCGTCGTTATCAGAAGCGACAGTTATCATCCGTGGCTGAAGAGAGAAAGAGAGCGTGCGTCGGGAACGAACGCCCTTGTGCACCGACCGTTATCATCCATGTCTGAAGGGAAAAAGAAAGCGCGCGTCAGGAACGAACACCCTTGTGCACCGCAGCGCCCCTAGCGGACTCCATACAAACCAGAGCTACGGACGATGACGACGAGGGGGGGGGGGGGACAAGGCTCGGTGCTTAGGTGCTTCGCCCGTAAAATATCTAGGGACTTTAGCGCAGACATGGTCGGTTGGCATTAGAGTCTTTCTGCCCTCAGATTTGCATTGCGCCGCTGCTCTAGACGACCGCTTTCGGAGGGCGCTTTGATTAAAGGCACATGCTTCGCACAAGACCGCTATCCAGAATTGCAGTTCGGAACGAAGCACTTTCTGGCCATTTCAAACTCCCCTCAGAACGCGGCTGCCACCTCTGTCGATGGCTCGCGGCGATACTACCCAAGCACAAGCTCAGTAACCGCACGCGAACATAAACCGTGCCCTCAAAACAGAGCGCCGCACATGCAAGCAGGACGAAGAAGCAGCGGCAGAGCGCTTTGCCGCCGAGGCTGGGACCGCATTCCGCAGCGCCCTCTACGACCGTGCCGACCGAGCTGTAACAGAGCCGAACGTAATCCGGACGCGAGTCGGCGGCGCTTTGGCGCGCGTTGTGGGGAGAGTGTTAGCACCTGTCGCCTATTCTTACATCGTGGCCGTGAGTCTTGATTGTGAACCGCTTTGCCGCGTTGAGCTCGAAAGACATAGGAGGGCGGGTACCTTGAAGATGGGCTCGTGGGTAGCAGCAGGGTAGCAGCAAATAATGGTACTGCTGTCGACAAGGAACCGCTGCTTTGTAATTTGGTCGGTGACGAAGATGCGACGGCCTCCGGGTTGGCAGCTCGCAGGTGTGTCTACGAGCTGCCTTGGCGTTTCCCTTATGTCCAGCGGAGCAGGGTGATCGACTTTGTCGTGCTCTGTCCCCGAAGCGTCGATGGGAGTAGCACCGGTCGTCGTCACCAGGCTGCTGCGACGGGACTGTGTTACGGCGACGGCTTTGCGAGTGGCGTGTCGGCGAGTCTTGATCCAAGCGTCGTTGAATGGTGCTGAGCTGTCGATTGATATCGTCGATGCGGCGCGCAAGCTCTGTGGTGTTCGGCGTTGCGGCGACAGCCTGGACGGTGGGCGACAACGGCGGCAAAGAGACCTCGATGACGCGATTAGCGATCCCGGCAAGTTGGCCGAGAGGTAGCGTAAGCTGAGCCTGCAGAATTGCCTGAACTTGCGGTGGAAGTCGTTGAAGCCAAAGTGCTTGCAGTAGGGAATCCGGGACTTCCATGTTACCCACGAGAGCACGCATGTGGCGGAGGAGCTGCGAAGGCTTGCGTTCGGCGAGTTCTGCGGACTGGAGTTGTCGCACCTTCTGGTCTTCCGAGAGTGACAGGCAGCGGATGAGTTCATTCTTGAGGTGTTCATAAAGGTTGGCCGTTGGTGGGTTGGCAAGGATATCCCGGACCTCGTTGGCTTAGCGGGCATCGAGGTGGGTGACGACATAATTCTGGTGGGTCCGGTCTTGCGGGATGCGTGCGAGGGATAACTGGACCTCGACTTGGGCGAACCATACCTCGAGCGAGGCGGTCCAAAACGGCGGAAGCTTGACAGCGACGCGCTAGATGTTCTGCGGGGCAGCGTGCAGGATGTCGTCTGCCGGGGTTCTGACGACCTCGGCGGAGCCGGCAGGCGCGGCGAGCGTTGCGGATGCGTCGCCAGGACGCTACTGCACGGAATCATTGAGTTCGCGGTGCCGTTCCTGAAGCTGTTGCTCTTGCTTCTGGGTCACCTCCTGCTGCATGTGAAGTTGCCTCTGGAGAAGCTCCAGCTGTTGTTGGAGGACGTCTTTCTCGTCCATGGCGAGGCGTTATTGTCCGTTGGCCGGGTCACCAGATGTGAGATGTCGCGTCTGCTGAAGGACGAATCCCCAACATGAAAACGTAACACTGTTTATTCGATTAGCAACGGCAGCGGACGAGCATACCGACGCTACGATCGTCTCGGAGGCGGAAGAGAAAGGCACCCCTTTGAAGCAGGCCAGCCTGTTTTCATAGCAGCCGTCGGTGACGTATATCGCAGGAGACGCTGCGGTGGTGACGCGGTGGAGAGACGTAGTGCGGTCGAAGACGTCTATCTCTCCGCGCATCGAATTAGGCGCAGTGTTTGTCACCATACACACACACACACACACACACACACACACACACACACACACACACACACACACACACACACACACACACACACACACACACACACACACACACACACACACACACACACGCGCGCGCGCGCGCGCGCGCGTACTGCTATTTGCGAGTGCTTATAACTGCTTAGGAGGAGAAATGTGGCTTGCGGGAGGCGGACCTAAATTCCCTAGATATTTTTGCTTTTTGGTCCGCCAGAAAATCTATTGACTTCCGGTGGACCTAGCCTTGCAAAACTTGCCGGCAATTGCTCCGCCTTTTTGTTACGCTGTGTAATCTAGCTGATGACTACTATCAGTTCTCTTACTCAAGCTCTGCTTGGCACATCCGAAGAAAAACAACATCTGCGAAAAATTGGATGGCAGAAGATGGCTTAGCCTTACAGCTCCCAAAAGTAAGATATCTAAGCCGAGAGCGTCGTCATTAAACCCACGTAACAAAAGCCACGCTGGTAAAGGTTATGAGTTAGATGACGGTCGAGCAACTGCTAAAGAAAGGAGGCTTAGAGTAAGATTACGTCTACGGCTCTCATTCACAGGACCAAATGAGAAGACACCAATTGCTAAAGGGCATGACGTCAACACGCGGATGACACTCGGCTCAGTATACGCTCTATGCCAATTGTTTACTATCGACAACACATCATCTATGTGTACGGAAAGCGACATCTGGAATATAAAGATACGATATACAGACGCGATGTGACAATTTAACGCAATCAACAACTGCAAGGAAATGATGGAGATATCTGCACATATTGGGTTCCAGGCGTATCCTGTATGTACGCTGGTTTACGGTGACGATGATAAGGACGCCGTTATCGCAATCAAAACTACTTCTAGTGCGTAAGTCTCTATCAAGAAGTCTGTGATTTTCGCCTTCAACTCGCAGCATGGTGTTAGATGTTGGAATAGCATGGTGTGGTGGATGTTGGAATAAAGGTCATTCTGACTCTGCTATCAGATATTATTGCACTAAGTACCACATGGAAAACGTTTCGGATGAGATTACAGTATAGTTATCGCACAACTTATTGTGAAAATGTTGGCGCCCCGCTACGGTATAGGACCATAAATGAGTCGAGCATGTTTTCTAGTTAGTCGCCGCTTAATACTGAACGCGTGGTATACAGCCTAAAGTACAATAAAGTGAAGTTATTGTGATTACAAACGTTTCCATTTCAAATGTTGGGAACTAGGAACCAAGTGCATAATTTGGTTATTTCAGTGTATTTTTTTTACTCCGAGTACTTATACCAAAAATAGAAAATTATTACTTACCTGCGTTCTTTGAGGTGCGATTTTGAAGTTTCACATAAGACTGGACAATTATTACTGCTATACATCCACTCAAGATACCGGTGATCCCGCTATAAGTTTATTATCACGATAAATTGCGAATATTATATCCTGAAATAAATTGTTTAGGCATCAACGCACTGAACATGAGCATATTTCTAGCGGAAACCAAATAATTAATCTGCAGAGAAAAAACAAAGATAAAGCTGACAAACAAGGAATAAAGAAGCAGGCACCACAATGCGTATTGGAATATATTCTGCTGGGGGCGACTGAATGCGTAGACCAAGAGGGTGTTCGATAGTGCAACCAAGACGAAAATTTTGCCTTGTCGCATTACGTCATTTTATTTAGTATCGTTTTCAATTGTGCTTTCATTTATATTGGAGGCAATCATAACACCCCCGTGCAATCTTTCGAGAAAAGCATTATTATCGTCATGATCAGCATCATTACAGTTGCGCGTATGAGCCTTTGGCCATCTTGCGGTAAGTACAGCCGACTTCGCAAGGGGTGTGACATTACGTCATTGGAGGCTGCCCACATAGACCATTTTCGAAGCATGTGCTTCCAGCAGTGAAGCTAGGCAACGAACGGAACATGTTTTATTTGAATGCAACAATACCTACGCGGCTATGGGTTTAGGCTCCGCTTTCCTCCTTGAAGCTTTTGGGTTCAGGGATAGCAGGTGGAACGTTAACATGTCCACAACAGAAATTTGTAAAGCGTATTGGAGATTTGGCGGCAGAAAAATAGGGAGACCACCAAAATTGGAGGGAACAAAGTTCCAATTATGGGTTCAGAAACCTTTATGTGGGAAATTTTACGTTTGTAAAAAAAAGGAAAGATAGGTAGGACAGGTAAAAAAAATTAAGACAGTTTGGTGGCGCAACGAACCGCTTCATTTCTAGGGGGACACTCATAGCATTCATTGATTCATCCAGCCGTGTGAACGATGAACTATTTACGAAAGTCCACACAGAATATCCGCTTTACAGTCAGGGTGGCTAGGAGTGTTTGTTATCTTTTTAATTGTTTATCAATATCTATATTTGTCCCTCGCCTCTGACGATATGTACTGCTAAGGTCGATGAGCCATTTTCACGAATAAAGATGGTTATTCCCATTTCTCTCTGTATACTGTGTACAAATACCTCTCTTGTGCCTGGCGTCCCCATAACAATGTAACTAAAGGAGGTCCCTGCTTCCAACAAATTAAGAATTGGCTTCGCAAATATTTTTGTATGGAACAAAACATAAAGTGCACAAAAAGTCTTCGAGCCCACTTCGTCTCCAAGCAGGCAAATAAGGTTTATGTATATGAAAAGAATTCTGATTGTGCGACATGTCCAAAAGAAAAACAAGAAGCGAAGCGTAGTCACCTGTAGCGATTTCCTCGGGGAATGACATGAGGTGTTAGATAAGCAGACAAATCTGCTTTAAATAAGCGCTTTCGCTCGCAATGGTCTTTTTGCGATGGGCAATCTAATTATTTGCGCGCCTACGTACACTTCAGAGCGAATTCGGAATTTGGACATAGCTGCAAACTCAGCCTAGTGTTCGTTAACAGTTTATTTTTTTTTGTGACCTTCCGTTGCTATCGCGCTCTTTCTCTCTGCCTCGTCTTATTTATCATATTCGTAGAGTGTGCTACCTACGTGAACAATTTCATATGGCGAGTTTGAAAATCAGCTTTTGGCTGCCGTCTTCGCGGCACTCGACAAATTAAATGTGAGATACGGCCGAGAGTGTACCAAAGTAGCTTCGCAATGAAGAAATGAACAATGAATTTAAAGCTCTCGCTTTTCAGCTCAATGTAATCCGAAAGAAGGAAAATCTGGTACAACATTTCGCCCCACAATGAACGTCAGAACCCATGGCCATATTTCTAGGCTGCTGCACTGCAAAAAACATTTAAAAAACGAAAAAAAAAATATCTACCTTCATTTAACCTTGTGTCAGTGGATGTACGGCGAAGCAGGTCTGGACGTTAGACAAGCACCGCCGCCACAAGCGATGTACTTGATGCGCGCACGCACATGTGCCTACGTGCAGCGTACATCCTCATCCTTAATGGCTGTCCGCCAAGCACGTGTGTCATATTGAATAAATTATTGTCTAAAAGGAAACTGCGCCAGAAAATGCGTTAAGTACGAGTTACAGACCAGCTGCAGAAATAACAGCTTCGCAATGTTATTCGAACATACGAAAAAAACATTAATCTGCAGGTTACGTGGAAACTTAAAAACAAAACACCTTTACCTGCTGCCGCTAGAGGTTTGTTTGAGTGGCCGTGGCCGCTTAATGGCCGTAACGTTAGAACAACCTATGTCCCCATTTTTGTACGCCTTCCGCCTAGAGCAAGTACGTTATTGAAGTAATTATATTTCTCAAAGTAAAATGTGTCCGAAAATTCGTAAAGTATGACTTGCACACGACCTAAAGACATTGCAGCATCGGATTGTCGTTCGAATATATAAGAAAAGTGAATTTTGTTACGCGGAAACTCAAACACAAGCCCCGTTTCCACTAGCCGTTTTTTGGGGTGAGCACTCCATGAAAAATCCCGACCAACTAGAGAGCTTTGCTGTAAAAAATTCGCACTTCTTTCCAAACAGCGAAACACAGAGAGCAAGCATTACCGTTGTGCTCCGGCTGGTCGGAAGGTGTTACAATACGCGGAGACTACATGTTGTCGTGACGTAGTGTGCTAGGAAACTGCTGCGGTGCAGCAAGAACACAGCCCCGGCAGCTATACCAGGCGTCTGAAAACGCTAGCATTATTGGCAGCGCAGCCAGCGGCGCTGGAAGCGTCATGTTTCTCGATGGTGCACGGGATGAGATGAAGTGCACGAGTTTGCATCTCGGCAGAAACGTTTGTGTGCACAATGCTAACGCCAGCAATGGAAGGCAGAGTGCAGCCTTGGCTACACTGCAGAAACTGTGGCCACGGGCGCCCTGCAGATTTGTTCGTGCATCTGGGCACCTTATAACACTCCTCTTACTGTTTAAATGCGTGACAATATATGGTGGCACGCACTTCGGGGGTCCATAAAATTGCTATCAGGTTAAAAATAAATGTTACGTCTACGAGAACATAGAAATGATACAAAAAGACTGCGAGTAGAGGACAGGGGCCTAAATCAAGCCATCGCAGCTCTTTTTCACAGACTGAAAGGAGCTAATATAGGGCTAAAGGCTCATCTGCTCTCACAGCAGAGCCAGAGGTATACGTTGGTAGAGACGCATTTGAAAATGTTGGCCGTCGACCTTCATAGGACCCTGCTTACCCGTCGAGCAGATGGTTCGTGATCATAAATAATTGGTTACATTGCCTTCTAAGCAAAAGACTATGGTAGTGCCGCAAAACACACCAAGAACAGTTTGTTGCTTTCTCCATTCTAGATTTATTAGGGCGATAACCGTTGCGGCATTCTCTGGCACAGCTGGTAAACAGCGAAGAGCAGGATACATCATGAAACGTTTGCTTCAACGAAGGTCTCATTATAAGGCAGTTTGCTAACGAAGGGCTTGCTGACATTGCAAAAAAAACTGTGAATGTCGACCCAAAGAAGGCGGCCCTAACCCGAGGTCTGCCGGTCCAGTGTGTCGCACCTGTTCTTGGTTTGTGCAAAATATTAGAAGTTGATAAGCATTGGTATTGCTTGTTTTTGCACCATTTAATGCTAGAAACATTACCGATAAAGTGTGCCAGCTGTAGATTCTGTAGCCATAAATAAGCTGCCTGAAAACACCCCTTTCACCATGGTTACAGTGGCCCCTCCTAACGTTACAGAATTTGCGGCGAATGAACATTGCACTGAGTAAAGCTCACGGCAACTGAAACAAGCCTTGCTAGTACAGGATTCGTTGGTTCTGCTGCCCAATCTGATTGTCTGTCTACTGTATCATTTAGTTGCTTTGCTGCAACCGTATATCCCAAGGCAATGTTGTACCAAATATAGCCTAAATAGACCAAAAAAGGGGGTTGGAAGAAATGAAGAAATGATTTTGCAGCTAGCACGCTGAATTTCCACTCCTCTGTACCTTGGGGATCACTTAGGCCAGTCGTTGCATCACAGTAGATGAACGTCATGCTCCGTACGGGCGTCATAACTTTAATTGTACATGACAAACCGCATGCAGTTATGAACAGCCAGCTAGAATACGGAAAATACCACCATGCCCTAGCCACTCGCACGAAGAAGCCGAAAACAGACCGCTTAATATTTATGTGATCTATTGCCCGCGATGTGATTATGCGATAAATTATGCATATGCATATACGTAGAAATAGTGCTTACATAGCGCACATCGCGTGCACTACGCTGGCATTTGCACGTCGCTAAGTAACTTCGCATGTCGGTTGAGTAATGACTTGTAATTGTAAATCGCTTAATCGAAATCAAGCACCGACGATCACCCGGAGGTAATTCTAGCCTAGTGTTCGAGTAATTTTGAGATCTCGCACGAAGGCATCGCGACATAATAAATGCCATATGCTTTTGAACGTCCGTTTCGTGACCATTGCACATTGCCTCGCATAGAAGCAAACAACAGTGCCAGTACGCATTGTTAACAGCTCCGACCTCAGTATGTTGACTCTGTCGTTCTACTGCGTAAGAGGGTGAACAATTCCCACTTTGAAAATCTACAAAAGAAGAAGCACGATTGCACTGTTCACAAATATCAATAACAAGAGGCCCATGGGGTCTCGACGCTGAAATTGCATATAGCAGGCAAAAATGAAGATCGAGTAATTGCAAAACAAGGTACTTGACACTCAAGGCGTTTCACCCTACGTCAGTGCATTGCTTCGTCTCGCCAATGTGTTTTTCGGTGTGTATGCAAGTCCTGGACATATTCTGCGGCATCAGTTCCATTTTCCTTTTTTTTGTCCTGCGTCATTGAATCAGATGTCGTCATGACGCCGTTATCACGACGAGTGGCCAATTGATGCCGGATGATACGAGCAGAAGAATGAAAGTGAAATCAGTTGTTACAAAGCATAGATGGCAATGAGCGACCCTGTTAGTGCCAGGAGCCAGCAGTCTGTACGTGCAATAAAGCTGCTCAATTTGCTTAGTCCTGGATTGTTGCAATTTCTAAGAGTAAAGGTGTCGTAGTGCCTGTCTACCAACACTATACTATAGTACAGGTTGAGGTACTCTCAATGATTAGAGTATACAACGTAAGTAAAGCACCGCGACGAAAAATTTCCGGCAGGACCAATCTCATGATAATGAATGTCGGCTTTAATGCGATTAGCATTAAAGGAATGAAGCGACACACCTATTGCCACTGCAGACACACAAAGTAGCAATTTAGCAGCAAACCACAATGCCAATTGAAACCACGACACAGGTTATCTTGTTGTAATATCTGCACCCCAGCTTAAACTCTGTAGTATCTCTAGTGTCCTGGCTGCAACTTCGTTTCAATGGCTCTGCATCAAGCGGCCACAATCGACGCGGATGTGTCATTTGTGGATGAGGCGTTATCGCTTCTTTATACAGTCACACCAGGGTATATCGAACACTCTTATGACGAATTATTGTATTTATTGAATAGCTGTCAAATCCCATTGAAATTTTCTGTATAATTTTTTATTTTATATATAGAAATACTATATATCGAACTTCTTTTGGGATCCCTTTCAGATTCGATGTACCCGGTTCCGACTGTATTTAAAGCTACATACCCCTTGTGTCACCTTCGCACATATACTCTGGGGTTTGACCACGAATGGGCACGCACAATTATCAGATACGAAGTGCCGAAGTTGTCTGTTCGGGAACATACCCCAGTTGCGGATACCCAGTGAGAAAAGTTGTTCACTAGGCTAGACAGTAGCCATCAGCAAGCTATTAGGCCCATTTTGTCCGCTTCGCGAGACAGCAGCCACCACATATGTAGTGGCACAAGCTAACTGACAACTTCGTCACTGGGTGTAAGAGCTTAGATACAAACAAGCATACCACGAAATGGGTAAAGAATGGCGATCGCATTAAAAAGAAACCGCCTTTATGCTTGCGATAATGCAAGAGAACACAAATGAGACGGCGCAACTAAGCTGTCAAGATGTACAAACAGTAAACTTGCATTTTAGATTGTTATTCAGTAACAAAGAGAAAAGATCGGGATATATATGCCGTCCCGAATCGATCAAGTGGGGATTTGGAATATCTGCTTAAAAGTAGAGACTTTCTCAATAAATTCGGGCCGGTTTGCGACCCTAGCTGTGATCGGCACTTATACATTCATTTGTGATCGTTTTCATTCAGAGTATAGCATTCTTTTTAGAGAAGAGCTTCTTTTTAATCACAATTTAAATTACATGTTTTTTGCTACCGCGTAAAAATGTTGAATATGGCCGCTGCCATATTGAACAAATTAAGTGAACGTATCACGAATGTGAACGAGGGAAATTACGATTATATGTCTTTCAAGCCCCCGATTGCAATGTCGGTGTGTCTTATTTCCTATGCGCGTGTTTGCTTCTTTGTAAGTGCATGCATGTTTCTGCCTGTATGTCTCTTTGTACACGCATGGATGAGATAACTACATCAGATGATAAGAGGAAATCACACGCACGCACGCACGCACGCACGCACACACACACACCACACACACACACACGCACGCACACACACACACACACACACACACACACACACAGTTCGTCACGGCAAGATTACCATTCGTAACGTCTGCCATAACAATTTCTTTCGTTAGTGCTCATCGGCGCTAGGACAATGTGCTCTCCTGTTCGCAATGTGTGGAGTTCATCCTCGAGAGCACTATATGAGTGCTCACAAAAGGGTTACACACTGTCAAAGCACTAAATCACTACTGGTTCTTTCATGGGGCTTAGAACTTTCGCTCACAAAACGACCATATTTTTACTCGATTGTAACGCGACGTTTTTTCCAGATTTTTGCTACCGGAAGTCAATCCTCGCGTTATAATCTAATAGCGAAAGTGATGTGGTGTACAAAGTGAAATGATGCACCCAATTTTAATCCAGTGAAATGTGCGAGTGAAAGCGCGCGAGGGACGCGCGCTTTCACGGCGAGCGAACGCATGTCAGACAGAAAAAGTGATAACTCCGTCTTGCGAAAGGCCCAGGAGACCCAGCTGGCCCAGGAGCCGCAGGAGCCGCAGGAAAGGCAGGAGCCGCAGGAAACCCTGGAGGCCAAGGAGAAGACGGAGGCGACGGAGGTGCCGGGGGACCAGGATACGTAGGAGGTGCAGGAGGCGCAGGAGGCGCCGGGGGTGCAGGAATCGGCGGGGCTGCTGGAGGCGACGGGGGTTCAGGAGGCAACGGGGGCCTAGGAGGCTCCGGGGCCACAGGAGGCGTGGGAGGCGCAGGAGCCGCCGGAGGCGTAGGAAGCGCCACAGCACGAGGAGGCAATGGAGGTTCAGGAGGCGACGGAGGCCAAGGAGGTGCCTGAGGCCCAGGATTCACCGTATGCCCAGGAGACCTACTTTGTCGTGAACTCCTTCATATGTTTTTTCCCGTTTCGGATAGCTCTATCCACCTCTCAAAATAGTTTGTCAGACGGCATGCGAACTGCGTTCCCATTTCTGAATCTTCTGGCTTGCACAGTCTGAACTTTCCTGAAAGCCTTCAGCGGTCAACTTGAACCTCTGCAATAAAGTTGTTATTTTACTTTCTCATAGTCTAATGATTGTTCTGCTGGCATCCGGCCAAACTGACTCAGAGCCTCCCCTACTAAACACAGGCTCAGGTCGCTGGCCCACTTGCTCTTCTCACAGCCCTGCCCGACTGCGATCCTCTGAAACCGATGCAAATAAGCATCTAGGCCATCTCTTCGCTCATCGAAATGTGCCATTAGTATCCTGGGGTAAATTTGTCTCGGTCTGGGAGAAGGTGAGTCGGATGACGCCGACCTGGATGTGCTAGTTGCTTCACGGGAACCCGCATTCATTTCCGCTTGTTTATTCATCGCCAAGATTTCTTTTATATGCGAAACATTTCTTGGTGAACATTTGCCACTTTGACAACATCTATCTATCTATCTATCGATCTATCTATCCATCTATCCATCTATCAAGCCACCAACGTCTTGGTGCTCTCATGGTCGTATCGTTTACTTGGTACTTACCAAAATTGGCATAGTATGACTAGAGTGTTTGACGAACACAAATGATTGGTCATGACATAAATATGATGACGTGTGTCATGTAGGTCATGAAAGAGCTGCCTACGTCTTGGAGCTCTCATGGTCATGGTCATGTCGCTTACTTAGTAGGTAGCAAAACTGGCATAGTATAACAGTATATGAGGAACATAAATGATAGTTCATGACATGGTTTTCACGACATACGTGTCATATAGGTCATGAAACAGCCGCCTTAAACGACAATGCGCCAGCGAAAAAACCGACAGATCCCACACACAGGGGGAACCAATGGTATGCGAAGCAGTGTGTGGAGAGCCTATCAAGTTAAGAAAACGACCATGACAGCACCATGACTTAGGCGGCTGTTTGATGACCTACATTACAAGCATTTCATGAAACTCATTTCAAGAGTCCTGAGGAGTCTCTATGGCTAGGCCTAAAATAACTTAACGCGAAAGCCTTAGTCATGCTAATGACTATGACTTCGACCATCAATATTCAGCCTTTTCCTTCACATAGCACCACCTCCGAACCCATTACGTTGGTTTTTGTGTGTTATTATTTTTAAGCTTTGTCATTTTCATTTTTGCAGAGTCCTGCTCACGATTATGACTTCTAGCATCATCCTTTAGTGTTTCATTTATTATTGCCGACGTCCGAACCAATTTCAGTGGTTCTTGAGTTTTAATTTTTTTTTGCTGAATCATTCTCATTTTGTCTAGTCATGCTGACGACTTTGACTTTTACCATCATTCTTTAGTGTTTTCGTCACTTGATACCCACGTCAGAACTCATTTCAGTGTTTTTTCAGTGCTAACGTTTTCTTGCTTATTCACTGTCATTTTTGGTGAGTCATGGTCATGACTATGGCTTCTATTACCATCCTTTAGTGTTTCTTTCACTTACTACACATGTCAGAGCCATTTCGGTGTTTTTTTGAGTGTGAATCTTTTTTCGCTGATCATAGCCATTTTTTCGCTGATCATAGTCATAGATCTAGGTCAGTGCCATTTTTGGCCACTGTTTCATAACCTACATGCACGCAAATTATGGAATTCATGTCATGACCTATCATTTATGTCATCACACACTGTTGTCATACTATGCCAATTTCGGTACCTACCAAGTTAATGAAACGACCATGAGAGCACCGAGACGTCGGCAGCTAATTCACGACCTACAATGCACACATGTGATATTCAGGTTGCAACCTATCATTTATGTTCGCCATATAGTCTTGCCATACTATGCTAATTTTGGTAAATACCAAGTTAACGATACAATGAGAGAACCAAGACGTAAGCGGCTAGATAGATAGATACTGTCAATGTGGCAAATGCTCGCCAAGAAATGCTTTGCATTTGAAAAAGATTAACACTCAAAAACCGCCGAAATGGGTTTGGACGTTGATACTAAGGGAAGGAAAGACTAAATGATGATGGGAGAAGTCATAGCCATGAGCATGACCCAGCAAAAATTACAATGACTCACCAAGAAAGATTAACACTCAAAAACCGCCGAAAGCTGTTCTGACTTGCTTACTAAGTGAAAGAAACACTAAAAGATGATGGTAGAAGTCATAGTCATGACAATGACTCAGCGAAAAAAAGATTAACACTGAAAAACCACCGAAATAGGTTCGGACGTAGGTAGTAAGGGAAGGAACCACTAAATGATGAAGGTAGAAGTCATAGTCATGAGCCTGACTCAGCAAAAATGACAATGACTCAGCGAAAAAAGATTAACACTCAAAAACCACTGAAATCAGTTCCTAACACCCAAAAACTAATACAATGGGTTCGGATGTGATACTAAATGAAGGAAAAAAGCAAATATTGCTGGTCCAAGTCATGGTCATGAGCATGGCTAAGGCTTTTGCCGTAATGTCTCTTAGGCCTTGCTAATGGACTCCTCAGCACTCATGACATGGATATCATGACATGCGCGTCATGTATGTCATGAAACAGCCGCCCAAGTCTTGGTACTCTCATGTTCGTTTCTTTAACTTGGTAGGCTACCCGCACACTGCTTCGCATAACATGGATTGCCACAGGGGATGGGATCTGCCGTTTTTTATCTCTTTCGTGCTCTTCGCGCACTCCTTCAAGCTGCTTTTCTTTCTCTCGCTGAGCATGCTCGAAATACGTCATCGCCTCCTTCTGTGACATGTTTAAATGTTTAGCTATCGCCGCCAAACGTTCCCACTCCATCTCTAGACCACCAGGATCAGTGAAATGGCCCAAATAGTATCCTGGCAGGCTCGCCAATGTTGTCACAGATCTCGTGAGCGCGGCTTTTCAAGAGATGGACTAAGAGACGTATGATGGCACAGCGCATATTTCACTACATGCACTGTTTACACTGTTTACGAGTTCAATGTCCCAAACACTTTACACTTATAAACGCGCTCAGTTCGCGTTACCTTGCTCCAGAACATCCTTAACTTCAAACCTGGCATTTATATCTTTCTAACCATATTTCTGAAAACTAAAATCTTCCGCATGCCATTCGTAAATGATATTCCTTTTTTATTTTACCATTTGCACTTGGTTCCTTTTTTTCTGTCTTTTCTGAAATTCCCACGGTTGCCGACTTATATTGTGCTTCCCTCTTTCTCCTATGCCTACCGCGTACAGCTTGGAATGGCTGAGGTTGAATTCTGGATTCCTGATCTTTCTAATTGGCGCCCACATCTTCTTATGCACCTGTGTTTTATTACGCCGTTTTCCTTTCCATCTCCTTTGAATGTTCTTCCTCCCTTTACAGGTTGCATGTCTAGGGCGATTCAATTATCTGTCTTTCTCATTTCTCTCGGATGTTGACTGATTCATCACTTCTGATGCCTGGTGATCCCTGAAACAGACTTGAATTACCAACCCCATGTCGTTCCGAGATGAAGCTTCTTTTTTCACTACTAACAGGGTGCAACAGCTGTGCCAATTGCGTCATTTCTATGGAATTTCGTATTTTTGCACCACGCTGCACCGAAACGGTCGACCAGCCGCGAAATTTCTCGTTTACGTTAGTTTTAGCGCGAAATAAAGGCCGCGTTGGCAACCTGCAGCTTGGACATAGCCATTCAGTCCAGTCCGATCTAATAGCGCAGACATGATCCAAGCACGTGCCGAGACGAGACGTTGGTGTGTTTGGTGGTGGGCGCCGAAAAATATTTTTGCGGCTAGTTGCAGTGCGAAGTGTTGTACATCCAGTAAAATCTCGCGGAGACCCGAAGTGCGTGTTGCTTGCAGAAAAGAATGTAGTTCGCCATTGCTGCGTTCACTCAAGAAAATCCTCGCCATATCCGTGCACGCAGTCACGAGCGGAGCGGGTATGAATGGTCCTTCGGGGAACTCGCTCGACCCGGCATTGACGGCGTGAGCTTGGTAGGCGACGCAATGCACAAAATTAGCAAGGGTTTGGTTCCACGCGGCAACAGGCACCGCGTTGCAATGAATGAAACAGTGCCGATTTTCGCTGCACACACAGACACACACAGTCAGCAGCAGACCCTGGTAAGCCGACAAAGAACTCCCGTTTTATCCTAAGTCCCTAATATCCGTAATCGTAATTAGTATCCGAAACTGGAGGCCACCGCCGAAACGCCAAAAGAGTGTCAAAAAGTCGCTGCATTTTTCGACTACCGCTTTAACGTTGCGACACATCGTCAGAAAAAAAAAACCGGCAGATCCTACGCCCTGTGGGAGTCGATGTTATGCGACGCACTGTGCGGGGAGCCAACAAAGCTAACGAAACGACCATAAAAGCACCATACTGAGGTGGCAGTCTCATGACTCATATGACACGCATGTGATGATATTCATTTCATGAGTCCTGGGGAGTCCCTTTAGCTAGGCCTAAAAGGCCTTAAGGCGAAAGCCTTAGTCATGCTCATCACTATTACTTCGATGGGAATGGGAATTCGCCTCCCTGGGGCAGTATTCGGCCACTACCTCCCTAATGACTCCTACAATTTACCCATGGCCCTTATTCCCCAGCGGCTGCCGAGCACTGACCAAGGGGGCGGTCAGACCTGCGACACGGCAGATGGTTCTAAGAATCTCTGAGTCCGTACAGGCCGCCAATGGAAACTGTACCTGGAAACGTTCAACACGTGCACCCTAACGAGTAAGGCTAGCTTAGCAGGGCTGTTTGACGAATGATCAGGAATTGCCTGTTGCCTGGGATAATATTAGGCTTAGTGAGGTGAGAGAACTGTTGAGGCTTATGCAGTGCTGACTAATGGCCACGTCCTCTACTACAGGGGTCTTCCAGATAGGAGAGAATTCGGAGTAGGATTTCTAGTGCATAAGGACATAGCAGGCAACATTGACGAATTCTACAGCTATAATAAGAGGGTAGCAGTCTTCGTAATAAAGCTGTATAGGAGGTATAGAATGAAGGTTGTACAAGCCTAAGCCCCAACCTCCTGTCACGATGATGAAGAAATAGAACAGTTTTATGAAGATGTTGAATTAGCAATGAGAAAGATGCAAACTCAGTATACTGTAGTCATGGGCGACTTCAATGCAAAAGGGGGAAAAAGCAGGCTGGCGAGTAAGCAATTGGAAACTACGGCATCGATCCTAGGAACACTCGAGGAGAGATGTTCGTAGAATTAGCGGAAAGGAATAGGCTCTGAATAATGAATACCTTCTTCAGGAAGCGTGGCAACAGGAAGTAGACCTGGAAAAGCCCTAATGGAGAGACAAGGAATGAAATACATTTCATACTCTCTGCCGATCCCAGCATAGTGTAGGATGTAGAAGTCTAGGATTTCTCTCAGTTTGTAGAGAGAAAGAATAAAGTGAATAATGTACAGGCCAACCTAGACGCACTAAGGGTAAAAGGAGACCTATTCAGGCTTGTGCTCGCAAACAAGTATGTAGCTTTAGAACAGGAAGATAATGACAACATAGAGGTCATGAAGAAAACCGTAACTGGATTGATCTCAGAAGTAGCAATTAAAGTGGGAGGTAAGGCACCAGGGCAACGGGTAGGTAATCCCTCCTAAGTAACAAAGGACCTAATAGAGAAACGGCAAAACATGAAAGTGTCAAACTCCAGAGGTCAGTTAGAATTCGCTGAACTGTCGAAACTGATCAACACGAACAACGTAAGAGATATCCGAAATTATAACGTAGAAAAGATCGAGGATCGCAGCAGTAAAATATGGACGCAACATGAAATCAATGAGAAGAAAACTATGCACAATGCAAAGCAAAATGTATGCACTGCAAGATAAGCAGTGTAACATCATCAGAAATTTTGATGACATAGTAAAAGCAGCGGAAGAATTCTATACTGACCGGTACAGTGCACAGAGCAGCCAAGCTACTTTCACTCGAAGTAGGAACAGGATACAAAGGCCCCTTCTATAACTAGCGCTGAAGTTAGAGGGGCCTTGAAAGGCATGACCAGGGGAAAAGCTGCTGGAGAAGATGGAATAAAAGTCGGTTTAATCAAGGATGCAGGAAATCTCTTAGTTGAAAAATTTGCGGCCCTTCATACGCAATGCCTCATGACTTCAAGTGTACCAGAAAGCTGGAAGAATGCCACCATTATACTCATGCATAAGAAGATAGACGTTAAATAATTGGAGAATATATAGACCCAATAACTTCTTCTGAATATTCTATAAAATATTCACCAAGTTAATTTCAAATAGAATCAGGGCGACACTTCATCCAACCAAGAGAACAGGCTGGCTTCATTAAGGGATAATCTACGACGGATCGTATCCATGTCATCAACCAGGTAGTTGAGAAATCGGCGGAGTACAATCAACCCCTCTATATTACTCTCATAGATTATCAAACGCATTTGATTCAGTAGAAACACGAGCAGTCATAGAGGCATAATGTAACCAAGGAGTACAGGATGCATACGTAATTGTATTGGCAAATATCTACAAGGATTGCACAGCAACCGTGGCTCTCAACAAGAAAAGTAGAAAGTTACCTATCAAGAAAGCGGTCAGGCAAGGAAACACAATCTCTCCTATGCTAATCACGGCAAGCTTAGAAGTATTCTTTTTTTTTTCAAGTTTTGTGACTGGGAAGGCTTAGGAGTCAGAATCAACGGTGAATATCTCAGCAACCTTCGGTTTGCAGATGACATTGTCCTATTCAGCAACAATGGGGACGAATTACAGCAAATGAATGGGAACATTAACCGAGAAAGTGTAAGAGTGAGGTTGAAGATTAATATGCAGAAGACAAAGATATTCTTCAATAGCCTGGCAAGGGAACAAGAATTCAGGATCACCAGTCAGCCTCTAGAGTTTGTAAAGGAGTACGTTTATCTAGGTCAACTACTCACAGGGGACACTGGCCACGAGAAAGACATTTATAGAACAATATATTGGGCTGGAGTCTATACGGCCGGCTTTCCCAATCCTGACTGGGAGATTATGCCGCTGCCGTTGAAAAGAAGTGTGCAATCATTGCATTCTTCCGGTGCTAAAATATGGGGCAGTAACTTGGAGGTTAACAAAGAAGTTCGAGAACAAGTTAAGGACTGCAGAAAGAGCGACGTAACGAAAAATGTTAGGCCTAACGTTAAGAGACAGGAAGAGCGTGGTATGGATGAGAGAACAAACGGTTATAGCCGATATTCTAGTGGACATTAGACGGAAAAAACGGAGCTGTGCAGGCCATGTAATGCTTAGGATGGAGAACCGGTGGATGGTTAGGGTTACAGAATGCATATCAAGAGAAGGGAAGTGTTGTCGAGGACGGCAGAAAACTAGGTTGAGTGATGAAGTTAGGAAATTCGGAGGCGCAAGTTGGAATCAGCTAGCGCAAGACAGGGGTAATTGGAGATTGCAGGGAGAGGCCTTCGTCCTGCAGTGGACCTAAATATAGGCAGATGATGATGATACGAAAGCACAAGTAGGTCGACCCTCGAACATAGTTGACATTTCCGCACAAGGTGATCACGAGGAGTTCAAGCCCTTTCTCATCCCGCCGCTGTCCGAAAAAGTACTATTATTTGTCAGAGCGAGCTTTGTTTCGTACTGTGACAGCGCAAGGTTTCCTCGGCCTTTTTTTTTGTCGGGCAATATTTGACATAAGACATCCCCGCAGGGGCGTCTGCGTAAGCAGGCGTTTGGTGTGTTGCGACACCACGGACCCGAGCACATGAGGGTTGGCCGCTCCCGCGTGTAGCCGTGCGCGGCTTAGCCGTGTCCGGGGAAAAGAGGATCCTGGAGGTTGAGCCGATGCCGGGTGTTTGGACCTTTACGGCCCCTCGGTGGAGGCAACACACCTCTTTGGCCTCGGCTTCTTGTAGACGGCACCCCCGGACTGACCCACCCGGGGGAAATCGGTAGTCGCCTTTTCCTGTCTCTCTCTCCCCAATCTTCGTCTCTCTCTCACAATTTTTAGCCTGTCCTGTCTTCTACTCTCTTCCATTTACTTCCATTCTCCCTGGCGGCAAGGGTTAACCGTGTGTGGCTATCCTACCTTGGGTACACCATATTTGGTTATAGTAGCGGCGTACGACTGGCGTCACGCAGACTTGTGCACAAGCTCTGCCGCGTCCCCTCGTTGGGCTCCGTGGTGGGCGGTCGGCGCTGTTGCCGAACTCGAACATTTTCTTATGGCAGCGCAAACCTCTGTTGTCTATGATCGGCCTCTGAAAAGACGCCGCACCGAAGCAACATTCCAGTTCTCCTTTCGGAGCAACACCCCAGCATTCCCCAAGTACCATGTAGTCCATAGTGAAAACAACACACCCGTGAGAAAGCTCTCTCCCTTCCTGGTGGCCAAGTGCCTAAAAGACAAAATTGAATCGACATATAAAGCCTCAAAAATGTCTAGCGGGGACCTCCTCCTAGAACTAAATGATAAAGATCAAGTACAAAAGCTCTCAGAACTTACCAGTATTGGTGATGCCACAGTTACAATTTCAGCCCACAGAACTCTAAACACAAGTAGAGGTGTGATATCCGAGGAGGACTTCCTTGGCTTGAGCGCTGAGGAACTGCTGGAGGGTTTCCAGGAACAAAACGTGACCAAAGTACAAAGAATTGTCATCCGCAGAAACGATCAAGAAATCCCGACAAAACATGTTATACTCACCTTTGGAACAAGCGAAATGCCTACCTCTCTCAATGCAGGATATGTAAAAGTAAATGTCAGGCCATATATCCCGAACCCCAGACGATGTTTCAAGTGTCAAAGGTTTGGACATGCTTCACACGCATGCCGAGGACAAACAACCTGTGCTAAATGCAGCTCAAATGATCACCAATCTGACAATTGCACTTCTTCTCTACACTGTGTAAACTGCAAAGGGGACCATGCAGCTTACTCGCGGTCCTGCCCTTGCTGGAAAAAAGAAAAAGAAGTAATTGCACTAACTGTGAAAGAAAAAATCTCGTTCTATGAAGCAAGAAAGCGACTGTCTTACCTTTCGAGAAGAAGTTATGCCGAAGTGACGCAGGTGGGGGCAGCGTCACAGAGGCCTCAGGAGTCCTGCAGGGCCCACACACAGTGGCCCTGCAGTGACCCCTCCCGCCCCCGTGGTGGAAGCAGTCAGCACTGCTCCATCCTCTTCGAAGGACCCGCGGACACCAGTCCCGCTGGGCCCTAAAATCAATCGAACCCCAAGGCCCGAGACACGTGTCTCGGCGCCCAACTCTCGGTCCTCCAGCGCCTCAGGGAGAGCGATGGAGGTCGACTCAAAAACCCCGGTGTCGTCGACGCCGAAGGACAAGCGCTCTCTCGAGCGCGCAAAGAGGGACAAAGTCCCAATAACCACGCTAATCAAGAAAGTAATAACCTAAAGGTTATCACTCCATTGTATTAGCCTTCTCTACATCTATGTCACCGTAACATCTTATATCTTATTCAATCGTAATGCCATTTTTTACCCTTCAGTTTTAAAATGGCTTTTATTATCCACTGGAATTGCAGATGACTTTTACGCAACTTAGGTGACATTAAAGACATGCTAAGTAACTTCTCTCCTGTGGCCCTATGCTTGCAGGAAACAAACCTAGGCGAAAAACATAAAATTTTTTTAAAAGGCTTCACTGTGGTACGACGCGACCGTACCCAGGCAAGCCGCCTTTCGGCTGGTGTAGCCATTGTTGTGCAGGGAGGTATTGCAGCCAGAGAAGTTGCCATTAACAGTCACATAGAAGCCGTTGCTGTCACCATTTTAGCGCACAAAACCATCACCATTTGTTCGCTATACATTCCACCACAATCACATTTTACAGTAAGAGACCTAGAGTTAATTTTAAATCAGCTACCTGAACCTTTTTTAATAGTGGGTGATTTTAACGCACCTAACACCTTATGGGGTCGTAAAACAAACGACACCAGGGGACAAACACTTGAAGATTTTATCCTAGCGAATGACGTATGCCTTTTAAACACTGGTGCTACAACCTACTGCTCTCCAAGCACAGGAGCTATGAGCTGTCTGGATCTAGCACTGTGCTCTCCGTCTCTCTATAGTGATTTCCAATGGAGTATTATAGATAATCCTTATGGTAGTGACCATATGCCTGCAATCATAAGACCAACCTCCAAGCTACCTACCCTACCTTCTAGACCACCCGGTTGGAAACTTCACCTTGCAAATTGGCCTCTCTTCACCGAAAAAGCTAGTCTAGATAAACTGACCTTAGATGACCTAAGCATAGACGAAGCGAATGAGAGGATTACTACTTGCATAGTTGATGCGGCGGAAGAGGCTATTCCCCAATCTTCTGGATTTTTAAGGAAAAAACTAAAACCCTGGTGGACGAACGAATGCACAGAAGCCAAAAAATTTCAAAACAAAGCGTGGGGTATCTTCCGAAGGTACCCAACCCAAGATAATCTGTTATCATTCAAAAAAGCGAAAGCAAAGGCGAGGTATATCCGTAGGCAAGCAGAACGAAATTCATGGAAAAATTATATCTCATCGATTAACAGTTCAATAACATCCAAGAGAATGTGGGACCAGGTTCACAAATTTAGGGGCGACTATGCTCCCTACACGATCCCCGTACTCTCAACTCCAGGCACGCAAACAAGTCTTCAGGAACAAGCAGACATATTAGGCCAGCACTTCTACACCATATCTAGCTCGGCAAACTATTCCATAACATTTCTCAAACACAAACAGTCCGCAGAAAAACAAAAGCTTCCGACAACGGGAAGTTCAGATAGACCGTTCAATGCCCCTTTAACACTGCATGAAATAAACAGAGTAATCTCTTCGGGTAAGAAAACAGCACCGGGTCCTGACAAAATACATTACGCTATGCTGGCCCATTTGTCCCAGAAAGCGGTGGAGGCCTTGTTGCGTTTTTTAACACGATCTGGGAAACGGGTAAAATGCCTGCAGAGTGGAAAAAGGCTGTTATTGTTCCCTTCCTGAATGCGGGAAAGTCTCCAAACACACCTCACAGCTACAGACCTATAGCACTAACAAGTTGCCTCGCTAAATCATACGAAAGCATAATAAATATAAGACTAACATACGTTCTCGAAACAGATAACTTGCTAGATACTCACCAGTGTGGTTACAAGAAAGGGTGCTCAACAACTGACCATCTTGTTCGCCTTGAACATACCATACGTGAGGCATTCCTTTACAAACAGCACTGTCTAGCTGTGTTTTTCGACTTAGAAAAGGTATACGACACCACATGGAGGTATGGCATTTTACAAGATCTAGCAACACTAGGAATACGCGGCAGAATGCTCAACTGTCTGGCTGATTTTCTGACAAACCGAACATTTCAAGTCCGTCTGGGGGCAACACTGTCCCGCGTCTTCGTCCAAGAAAATGGCGTCCCACAGGGTTGCGTATTAAGCACCACTCTTTTCGTGGTGAAGATGAATTCGATAAATGCAGTTATTCCGTCCAACATTATGTACTCTTTATACGTAGACGACCTTAAAATTGCATGCTGTGCCTCGGGTATGTCTACATGCGAAAGACAAACCCAGATAACAACAAACAAGTTGACGCAATGGGCCGATAAAAATGGATTTCGTTTTTCTACACAAAAAACTGTGGCAGTCGTGTTTTCACAAAAAAGGGGGTTACATCCGGACCCAGTTCTCAAGTTAAATCAAAGCCCATTACCGGTCAAACACGAACAAAAGTTCTTAGGAATAATTTTCGACAGTAAACTAAACTTCATTGCCCACATTAACAGCATCAAAACTAAGGCAAACAAAGTGCTTAACATCCTGAAGGTCCTATCACGTAAACATTGGGGCGCCGACCGAACGTGCCTGTTACGTATTTACCGCTCTGTCGTGCGCAGCATTCTTGACTACGGTTGCATAGTTTACGGGTCAGCAAGGCAGTCGTACATCAAACGTCTTGATCCCACACACAACCACGGACTGCGCTTAGCAACTGGCGCGTACAGGACCTCCCCAATAGAAAGCCTGTATGCCGAGAGTAACGAACCCTGTTTGGAGCACCGAAGAGCTTTGCTCACAATTTCATACGTGCTTAGAATCACAGCTCTACCTAATCATATATGCCACACTCTTGTTACCTACACCACAAACAGAATACACTATGCCAACAAATCACACAGCGTGAGACCACTTATCCTTCGATTTGAAGATATGTGCCAAAACTACAATGTTCCGAGCGAAGCTCTCAAGGTCGCCGAAACACCGAATAGACTGCCCCCGTGGTATGATTTCGCACATTTTTGTGATTTTACTCTGACATGCCACAAGAAAAAAGAAACACCGCTTGAACACATAAGGCAAGATTTTTCACAATTACAAGAAAAATACAATGACTACACCGAGTTCTACACTGACGGTTCCAAGACAAAGCAACATGTTGGAAGCGCAGTGTATCGGAACACTGGGAACACTGTCTTAGGTTACCACAGTTTGCTTCGGTTTTCACAGCCGAAGTATATGCCCTGCTCATGGCCTTAGAAAAAATAGTTACAAGAGAGTATAAAAAAGCAGTTGTCTACACAGATTCCCTCAGTTTACTTAATTCCCTCCATAGAAAATCAGAGTGCGAACCCTTTCTCTGCTGCATCTTGAAAACGCTCGGCAAAAGTGAAAAGCATGGTCAAGTAATTCGTCTGTGCTGGATTCCAAGCCACATGGGAATCCCGGGAAATGAAAAGGCGGACAAATGCGCAGCAATGGCTGCCCGTGAAAAAATTACAGAGATAAATCTTCCATTCAAGGACTGTGTCCGGGTGGTCCGTGCTGCGATCACCTCAAAGTGGCAACAGAATTGGGGCTGTCAAGAAAATAACAAGCTACAAATAGTAAAGCCAATACTGCAGGAGTGGAAGACATCATACCACCAGGAACGGTTCATGGAAGTCATTCTATGCCGCGTTCGCATCGGACACACACATATCACACATAAATTTTTATTGAAAAATGAAGAACAAGCGGTCTGTGACCAATGCCAAGAATTGCTAACTGTGAATCACATTTTAATAACATGTCCGGCGTTGGAGGAAAAAAGACAGAAATATTTTTATGAACTTTACAAAACACTAACACCACTTCATCCCTCCCTGATCCTAGCTGAAAATGCACTTGTATCTCTAGACAATGTTTTTAAGTTTTTAGATGAAACAGGTTTCTTAAACAAATTTTAACTAATGATCTTTGTTGCTTGAAGCACTTTCATCAAATTATATATTTTCATCCTGTGCATGGCGCATCATAGCCTTAGTTGCTTTTGCGCCATAAAACCTTACCTAACTAACTAACTGACATAAGACATGAAGTCATGGAGACATAAAATTCTGCGGAAGAAGCTTGCCACTCTTGTCGTGACTCAGCAACTGAGCAAGGAGACAGAAAAAAATCCGCGTCTATTCCACCCTATGAGAGTGGATGTGCAGCGAAGCTGGTGCGGACGCTAGGCAAGTGCCACCACCCAACTAACGTTAGACGACATTAAACAAGCACCACTACCACACGCGACGCACGTCAGACGCGCATGTACGTATGCGTAAGCACAGCATACATTCTCGCTCTTCTAGGCCGTCCGCCAATAGTGAGTGCCTTTTCGTAATAAATAATGTTGAAAGTAAATACGTAAAGTACGACTTACAAAGAAGCTGAAGACATGATAGCTTTGGATTGTTATTCGAATAAACGAGAAAACAAATCTGTTATGCGGAAACTGAACGAAAAATCCCTTTTCCAGCTGCCGTTTGAGGCCTCTCCGAGTGGCCGCGGCCGCTAGGTGCGGTATCATTACCACTTGCATCCTAATTGTTGGACACTCTCGGGCTAGCGCAAGTGCATTATTGAACTAATTGAATTTCTCAAATGAAGATGTGTCAGGAAATCCGTTAAGTATGACTTAAGCCAACCTAGAGACATAAGAGCATCGGATTGTACTTCAAGTATACAAGAAAACATAATTTTGTTACGCGGCAACAGAAACACGAGCCCCTTATCGGCAGCCATTTTTTGATGAGCAGATCAAGAAAACTCCCGACCAACTAGAGGCTAACACCTGCGCTGTAAAAATGATTGCAGAATCCTGCGATTCCTTCGGCTCTTAATCAATTTACTGCAACAGCAGCTTCGTCCACACAGAACACCACCATTTTTGTGTTGTTGTTGTCGTCGTCGTCGTCGTAGTATTATTATTATTATTAGTAGTAGTAGTGGTAGTAGTAGTAGTGGTAGTAGTAGTAATAGTAGTAGTGCTAGTAGTTGTTGTTGCCATAGTTGTTGCCATCATCTTGTCTGTTGATCCCTACTATGCGGGATTGAATGGACAATAAGCGAGCGGCTATAATGTTCTTACATGGGGAGGCTCTGGTAGAAGTTGAATGCACTGCTTTAAAATCGGAATCAGAAAAATGACATATGGAAAATAATATTCAAATATTCCTGCATCTAGTACCTATCTCGATCTAGCTTTTCTAGTTAAGTTAAGAAGCTAATCTAGCTTTTTGTTTGCGTAATTCAGTTTCCATCATTCAGTTCAGTTCTGATCATTCATTTACAGCTCAAGTTAAACTAAAGTAGGATCACTCATGTCAGGTTATTAACATTTTCCCACTCTCTAAATATGAGCTACCTTTTATTCACCGCATACTATCAGTCTAAATTGAAACGTTGACCCGAAATAACCTTTAGTAACGCATGTTACGTGCAATTACTTGGAAGTGCGACTTTTATTTGCTCTGCCGCTGGTTTCGAGGCGTACAATAGTTTGCAAGCATATACGTCTTGTAGACTGAATTTAGCGAACATTTGAAACGCAAGCAAACGTTGAAACGAAACAACGTATGCAAGTAAGAGTCAATTTGTTCCCATTTGAATTTTTTCACAAAGTACATAAATCAGCCTCAAGCAGAGGAGATGGCAAGAGAGAGAGAGAGAGAGAAGCTTAATGATAAGAAATGCAGAGAGGTCGGCCTGAGGTAAATTCCTCTAGGCAGCTACTCGTCGTTGGGGGAAAGGGGAAGGAAAGAAAGAGGGAAGAAAGAGACGCATGATGGGTGACGATGACGAGAGAAGGAGGATGTAAAACATCATCATCATCATCAGCCTATATTTAAATCCACTGCGGGACGAAGGCCTCTCCCGGCGATCTCCAATTACACCTGTCTTGCGCTAGCGTATTCCAAGGTTCCTTAGATATTCGCCGTTGACCCTCACTCCTAAGCCTTCCCAGCCTTTATAAGCCTTCCCAGAGCTTGAATACTTCTAAGCACACAATGAATAGCATTGGAGAGATTGTGTCTCTTTGCTTGGACCCCTTTCTTGATAGGTAACTTTCTACTTTTCTTCAGGAGAACTAAAGTAGCTGTGGAATCCTTGTAGATGTTTGCTAAGATATTCACTTATGCCTCCTTTATTCCTTGATTACGCAATGCCTCTATGACTGCTGGTATCTCTACTGAATCAAATGCCTTTTCATAATCTATGAAAGACATATAGAGAGGTTGATTGTACTCCGCAGATTTCTCGATTACCTGATTGATGACATGGATATGATCCATTGTAGAATATCCCTTCCTGATGCCAGCCTGTTCTCTTGGTTGGCTGAAGTCAAGTGTTGCCCTGATTCTATTGGAAATTATCTTGGCAAATATTTTATACAATACGGAAAGCAAGATAATAGGTATATAATTCTTCAACTCCTTAACGTCTCCCTTATGGATTAGTATAATGTTGGCGTTCTTCCAGCTCTCTGGAACACTTGAAGTCGTAAGGCATTGCGTATAAAGGGCCGCAAGCTTTTCAAGCACGATAGCTCCTGCATCTTTGAGTAAATCGACTGTTATTCCATCTTCTCCAGCAGCTTTTCCCCTGGTCATATCTTGCAAGGCCCTTCTAACTTCATCGCAAGTTATAGAAGAGACCTCTGCATCATGTTAATCACTACTTCGAAAGAAAGTTGCTTGACTGTTCTGGGCACTATACAGGTCAGTATAGAATTATACCGTTGCTTTTACTATGTCATCGATATTGCTAATGATATTACCAGGCTTATCTTTCAGAGCATACATCTTGCCTTGTCCTATGCCATGTTTTCTTCTGACTGATTTATTGCTGCGTCCATATTTTTCTCTTCCACGTTATAATTTCGAATATTCCTTACTTTCTTCTTGTTGATCAGTTTCGACGGTTGAGCGAAATCTGACTTCTCGAGTTTGACACTTTCATGTTTTGTTTTGTGTTTTTTTTATATGGCGCTGAGCCGTGCTCCCTCAAGGGCTGCAGAAGAATAGCGCCAACCTTTCTGTTCCCTC